>NC_063210.1:11543066-11650566 GCF_017589495.1 Alosa alosa | reverse complement strand
TGTTCAGTGTACACGTGTGTGTGTGTGTGTGTGTGTGTGTGAGTTCAGTGTACACGTGTGTGTGTGTGTGTGTGTGTGTGTGTGTGTGTCTCTGTTCATAAGATATTGAGAACAAAAAAACGGTCAGGATTACCAGTCTGAGAATAACATCCGGGTCCTCTGCCTTTTCATCATAGTCAGAATCAGAGTCGGGCAAATAGTCCCGCACCTTATTCTTCTTGAACTGAAGTATGAGGAAATGCATGTATGACATTAAAATAGGTTTGTGTTTTCAAACCACTTTGAATTCATCTTGACAGACATTAAGAAGACATTTAGTTTGATATGAAAAGGGATGTGAAGAACTTTAACCCTCCTCTGTGAGCCTCTTGTTTAACCTCAAAACATGTACTGATTAATCAAGACTTAAGACCAATGGTTAATGTGCACCATGGTAAGGACTAGTGTTAACATGAGACTCACGGAAAGTCTTTAAAGTCTCCTGAATGCTTTCTCGTAACTCACAGTAGACTACTGTACTCTGCACAGTTACAAGAATGCTATCTAATCTAACCTACTGTACTCTAATCAAACTGGGTGTTGTTTGTAGGCGAAGATGTAGCTGCTCCATTCAAAACTATTATGTGTTTTTA
Source organism: Alosa alosa (assembly GCF_017589495.1). Taxonomy (NCBI): domain Eukaryota; kingdom Metazoa; phylum Chordata; class Actinopteri; order Clupeiformes; family Clupeidae; genus Alosa; species Alosa alosa. The sequence continues at coordinate 11,649,934 of NC_063210.1, read as the reverse complement.
CACAATGTTTATCAATTTTATGTTGAACCCTAGGCTTTCATAGTGTTTATAGATTATGTCTATATCTGGTTATCTACAGTATCTATATATATATATTATCATATATATTATCATACACAGTATATAACAATATAACAGTTAATGTATAGTATAGGTACTTTGTTTTTGTTTACTTTGCATTTAAAAGGCCCATGCTCTACAACTGGATCCATACACACTCGTGATACTAAACACGTGTCTGTGTTGCTCTGCATGTGTTATTGTTGTTGTACATTTGTGAACAGAGGTGAAGGAGTACCTGTTCCAGTTCCTGCCTCTGTTTCATCCCACCAGGGTGTGTGAGGCAGTGGATGAAAAGGAGAGAGTGGGGGGTGAGAGACATAATATACAAAGCAGCACGTGACACTTCATACACCAGGGATCCCCAGCTGGTGCAACAATATCGCCAGCCTATTTTAAAACTTTTTTTTACAGTACAAGCTTTTTATAACACACACACACACACACACACACACACACACACACACACACACTCACACACACACACACACACACACACCCCTCCACCTTTTAATTCACATGACTTAGTGCAGATAATGCCATCCCATACACTTTCTGTCTAGTACATTGCTGCTCAGGGTATTTAGCTGTTAAGTTGATGATACATGGGACACTTTTAGGTCAATGTTTCTAGGAAACCACATAACAAGTTCCATTTAATTAGATGATCATGACAAAATGGCTTCTGATGATTCTGAAGTTCTTAGGAAAAGACATTGCTCAACATCACTGCTCAAAAAGTTGCCCCATAGAATGCACCAGAGCTTCATTGCAAACGTCAAAACAAATGGTCTGAATAGTTACGCAAATGGGACCCACCTTGCAACCCCGACAAGGAGGTTTGCCCAACCCAGTGTGTGTGTGTGTGTGTGTCAGGTAGGAATTAGTGAAAGGGAGCTTATAGCCTGGAATTTACTAAGCCACACCGAGGGACATGCAGCATCAGCGGACAGCAGAGGATAAACACACAGATAGACAGACAGGTGTGTGTGCGTGCATGTGTGTATGTGAGTTTGTGTGTGTGTGTGTGTGTTTCTGTTCCACTGTTTTCCCCTCTGTGTGTGTGTGTGTGTGTGTGTGTGTGTATGTGTGAGATAAACACAGAAAGGGAGAGAATGTGTGTGCAGATACATGCTTACCCTTCTCCGCTCCTGTTCCTCTTCATCAAAAAAGAAGCACTGCGCATACTGCATTGGGGGAAAATACAAGTCAAAGAGATTGAGTCTGTCAGCACACGGAATCTCACGCTAATCTCACCTCAACCTGTCTATAATAGAGTCACACATGCAATCACAGATGGGGTTCATGATGGAATTGTACCTTGCTGTGTAATTTCTTATCTATTTGTCATTATTTTTCAATTTTTTAGCTAACACTTTTATCTAAAGCGACTTACAGAGACCAATCACAGGGACTGTCCCCTGGAGCATCTCAGGGGTTAAGTGCTTTGCCCAAGGACACAACGGTGCAGTCGGGAATCGAACCCATGACTTTCTGGCTACTTTCTGCCAATTGAATGCAGGCCTAATATTGGTAAAGAGATGTAATCCCTGTGATGTAATCAATAAGGATAACATTAGCACCTCTCTGTTGAAGTGCTGCAGCTGCACCCAGATGCCATCTTCATCTCCCTCTTTGATGCAGCGAATAATGTCTTCCACATCCATAGCTAATAAGTAATTACACACACATGCACACACAGTTCACAAAGAATGAGATACTGACTCATGCAAACACACATATTTGAATATAAGGATCATATCAATTATTGTACACACACACACACGTGTAAATATGTATACAAACTCACACGCACACTCACAAATAAACTGTAAGTGTGCAAGTATGTGAATACACATACACACACACGCACACCAACATAATAGAAACACTGTAAAACTCTATGCCTACAAGAAAAATACGATGTGCATCTTTGGTCACAGTATAGCGATATGAAAGTCAGGTAAACAGGCGATCCTACCTCTGCGATCCCAGTGGATGTGTGATCAGGTTTAGGGAGAAAAATCCAAAGCCTCTCCCCGAGGACAATAATGAGAGGATGGATTCTCCTCTCTATTTCTCTTTTCCTCTCTCTCTCTTGTTCTAAAACTGATGTAAACACAGTTGTAATGTTTACTTATTTACTGATTGTGTCTTCTTTTTTTGGAGTTGTTCTCGCTGTCTCTGTTTTTCCTGTTTTTTCCCTGCCAATTCCTCCATCTGCTCATTGCCCCCACTCTCTCTCACTCTCTCTCTATCTGTCCATCTCTCTCTCTCTCATCATCATCCGTTCTTTCTCTGCCCACTAATCCAGCAGTGCATTAGTTATGCACTAATCCTTTAATGGATTTCGTCTTCATCTCTTTTCCCTGACCCCCTAACCTTATCTAAACCAATGGGGCTATGAATGTGTATTATCTCACCAAGCCCAGAGGATGTCACTAGCATTAAAACACACTAAAGTGTCTCTCAGAGTGTTATATTTGATAAGAATTACACCGAGACGTGGTAGCGTCAACTCATCGTATCATCTACTTACATTTTCAAACTCCCACCGACAGACCCAAGTCATTAAACACTGATCGGTCAAGCATAATAAAATGCTCTCAGCACAACAGAACAACTCACTGCATCACTGAACACTAACTTGATACATTACGGAGAAACACTTGTGTGCGGACATAACAATGAGGGCTTAAGTTTGAGTGATCCTAAAACTGGCTCCATTTAGTTTCCATAGCATCTGGCTTTCAACATTCTTTCTCTATTATGGTGCAATATTTAGACACAGCGCTGGCTATAGCCTGGGAACACCCAGACCTTCACAATTGGGAGTGGGTCTGGAAAAGGCTCATTTACTTATGACTTCCAGCGGTAGTGAAATTAAACATAAATTGGTGCATTAAACTCTTACCAAATTGTTTCAAAAGTGTAGCAATCTTGTAGATGAAGGTTTTAAATGCAGTTGTTTACTCAATTCCAAAGAAATACACGCCCATGCTGGATTAGCGATTGTATTCGTGTGCCCGTGTTTCAGGGATATTGGAAAAGGACTTCAATGGGCTCTTGGGCAGATGGACCTGCAGAGCAAATCCCAAATTTGCTGAAAGTTCGTATAGTCTAGCTATGTAAGAGCTTGAAAATCACTGACTGCACAAAATGTATAGCACACCATTGCTGACTATGTATAAGTAAGTATAAGTATATATACTCTTTTGATCCTGTGGGGGAAATTTGGTCTCTGCATTTATCCCAATCCTTGAATTAGTGAAACACTCAGCACACAGTGAACACATAGTGAGGTGAAGCACACACTAAGCCCGACGCAGTGAGCTGCCTGCAACAACAGCGGCGTTCGGGGAGCAGTGAGGGGTTAGGTGCCTTGCTCAAGGGCACTTCAGCCGTGCCTAGGCTACTGGTCGGGGTTCGAACAGGCAACCCTCGGGTTACAAGTCCAAAGCACTAACCAGTAGGCCACGGCTGCCCTGCAACCAGCACACATGCTCATGCTCAATCAATGACAGATATGTGCTATTCATTCATTCATTCATTTATTTATGATTAGGTGATAAACTGATGCATGTGCAGGACGCATACCGCCAGTAATATTTATATAACCTGTCCACCTTGTCTGCTAGACAAAAGCACAGTAGCAAGCACCAGTAAGGGTAGTGTGTGAATCCATCAGGTGTCCAGGCCAATGTGTTTCCTGACAGGATACTCTACTTGTGAGCCCAGTGGGTAAACGACAAAATTCTGCGCACGCACACACACACACAGGAGTTGGTAAGTCATAAACAACAGGAAGTGAGTGTCAACAGTAGGCAAAAGTTTAAGTTAGAAAGGACATGATTTGTAAACACACACAAAAAACAAATACATGTACTTACATGCACCCAGATGGAATGACGCACAATGGCATCAACAGTTAAAAGATAACAAGTAGGTATAGAAGTGTGTTAGGCAAGACAGCCTGGGAAAGAGCCTGGAGAGAATTTGTTAACTATATCACGTCATGCCCATGGGAAAGTTTTTGCTGTCTCTACTACCACAGAAAACTTATAGGGCTGTATTTTGGGCACCAGCGCATGGCGTAAAGTTCGCTTTTCACCTACGCAAAGTTGAATTCGGTATTTTGCACGTTTATTTTTTAAACATTGCGACCAGGGGTGTGGCAATTAACAACGTAGGGTGGGGCCTGGCGCGTTGTCTAAAAATCGCTATCATACACCACCTAAACCTGGTCAGAAGTCAATGGCGAGTTGTTCATATGCTATTTGAAGAGCGCATGTCAACAGTCATATTGGCAGGTGCACGCACCATCCTTCTATCATTCATGAACGCACACCAGCGCACGTCCATGCAAAGCATTACAAATTGCACGATTACAATGGGAAATATAATTAGAATAAAGATATTACGAAATTCTGAACATCTCATGATGAGTAGTTATTCACCATCATTTGCAAATTGGTAATGACGGTTAAAAGTGATTAGGGGAGAGGCGAGAGACACGTATGGAGCACAGCTGAAGACGCACTGTCACGAGATATAAGCAACTCCTCTGCAGGATAAATGTTGTTTTATTGAGTCATTTGAGCAATATTAGGGTAAGTGTTGCTTTTTCCAGCCTATGTTTTCGGTGGTAACCCATTGTCAGTCAATAGCGAAAGTAATATCTAGACATATAACTGTCTTGTCGTTGACTGACTCCTTGGTGAAGTTAGTTTCACTTTGCCAATGAGATCAAATAATAGACGAGTGCAAATGCGTGAAGGCTATGCTAGGTTTTAGTAAAGCATGGTTTAAGAATGACTATTCCATACTGTCTCGCAAGCAGCCTCCTTCAAATGCGCCGTTGAATGCCAAAATACCGATGCATTTATTTGACATATCGCGCTTTGCGCCGTTAAAGGGAATGACAGATGTCATTCTCATTGGTTTAAAATGATGTTACGCCCCAAACACACCCATATGACTGATTAAAAAACCTAGGAACACCTTGTTGCGCCATGCGCTCCACGTTTGATAACGTCCTACTAAATTTGAATAGACTTTTGACGAGTGACGATGCACTTTAGAATGTCATGATAGGGCCCATATTCTCTCATGGAAAATAACAGATTACAAAATACTTATTACACAGAAATGATAGACTCATCTTGAGTCAAGTAAAAATAAAATGATTCCGATAAATACCAATATGAGACACACCATCACCAAGGCTGTTTCCCTTAAAATGTATGTTTTTTTTTTATTTGTTGTTTTTTGCTGTAAATTATTTTGTTGTATATATTTTTTAGTTTCATGAAGAATTAAGATATCGTCATCATATACTCTACTTCTGAGAGTAGCCTAGCACCTGGGCACACTTGGTTGCCTTCTGAACACAAGCTCATCATTTATATAAAGCAGGGCAGAGCAGATAGGCAATGTGGCCCTTGACCAAACTCTCTCTCTCTCTCTCTTTTTCCTGTGTCCTCTGTACATGTACAGTGTCTTTGGTTCCCATTTGCCCAGCAGACAACAATAAATAGTGTATGTGTGGGGTGTGTGTCTTTGTGTGTGTGTGTGTGTGTGTGCTATAGACTTACAAATGTCTACTCATATGATCCAAAACAATACTTCTCCAAGTGAAGAAAGTCTGCAAACATTTGGGGAAATGTAGCACAGTGTTATGTCACCAACATGTGCTTATGCCTATGGTATGCAACTATGTGTAAAGATGTGTTTCATTTGTGACTGTCGTGTGAGGCCAGCAAGTTTCACATAGTCAAGTGTGGCAGGGAATTCCAAAATAAAAACCAGAGTAGGTCCCACATCAAAAGAGGTTTTCATAAGTATGTTCTAAACTTGGGATATGAATATTAAAAAATTCTGACTTGGTTGTGAAAATATTCAAAAACACGTCTTCACAAGAGGCCAACGTTTGATCATTCTTCTTTAAACATGACTGATGACACTTATATCATAAACACAGACAGACAGACGCATTCTTTCCGGAACCTGCTCCATGTCAAAGTCACAGTGATAAGCAAAATTTTAACACATTGTATACATGACCTGGAAACCCATGATGTAAACATGAAGATGCATAGGACTCCCGACACACACGATAACCTAAAGTTCATTACCAAATAAAGTAGGCTAGAGGCAATGCATTTTTTGTCTGTGTTTACAAGCACAGGTGTGAGTAAAGTTGTTTATGCATGTGTATGTGTGTGTGTGTGTGTGTGTGTGTGTGTGTGTGTGAGAGAGAGAGAGAGAGAGAGAGAGTATGTATTTTTGTGCGAGAGGTTATGAGTCAATGGATTATTTTGACTACAAAAACAACTCCAGATGGACTTTGCAGGAAAAGTGCACAATAGAACTAGTGGGGGAAACCATGAGAGAGAGAGACAGAGAGAGAGAGAAAGAAAGAGAAAGAGAGAGACCAATCATGAAATCCATTTTCTTATGTGCCCTAGATGGAATGATAACACTTAGTGTGCCTCAGTCCTGGATGTCAGGATGTACCAGAAGTGGATATTCATTTCCTGGGAATTGGGTAATCACATGATTTAGACTGACTTCTGAAGGAACTACAGTGGGAAACTTCCATAGGGAAATAAGGGCTTGTGGGTAAAAAAGGGGGAGAGGAGGTTGAGGGGTATGCGAAGGACACTTCAGAAATAAACATCGGGAAAAAACGTGACTCAGGGGAAGAAATGGCAGGAAAAACAAAATGATAAAGAAAAAGCTGCTTTAAGAGGTGGGGCTATTTTGAGGGATGCCCGGGGAGAGAGAGGGGGGGTCCGTTTCCTGCAGGTGGCGGAAATGAAGCAATCTTTCCAGAAACAATCACTCGAGCAAAAGCCAGGGAGAAGGGGTCCAGAGCAGGGGAGAGGGGGGAGGATACGGAAAAACAAGAGGAAGATGATGAGTTGAAGAGAGGGGGAAGATGAAGATGGAAACGATAGACCATGCAGCACGAGCACAAAGTCACATAATCAAGTTTTGAAACAGGATATTCGATTAGGTCATGTCAGTTTTCATCATGACTAACCACTCACTCATCACCTGCAGGTAAACTTTACGACTTTAAGAAGCAGGTGTTTTCCTTTAACCTTTACACTCCCTTTCTATGAAGATCATTGGCAAAAAAAAAATGCAATTCCTGGTTACAACCCCCAAATGGAAATGTACAGCCAGTGACTCCTACACATCCTGAGGGGTACTGGGTTGAAAGATGGAGGGAGGTGGGAAAGATGGAGGGAGGTGAAGGAGTACATCCCCTCTTCTTCTCCTTCTCCCTCCCTCTCATATATACCGTGGGAGGGGAGAGAAAGAGTCAGACTTGAGACACGAAGAACAGCCAAGAACATCTAGAGAGGAAAGGACCAAAGACTATTTTATCTGATTTCATAGATGACATTCCTGAGTCTTATATTTTCTAAGAGGATTGAAGGATTAATGAAGCAGCAAAAAGATTGCCATAGATGTTTGCCATTCATGACAGGTGATTTTTCTTCTCTTAATAATACATTTTATTGGTAGAATCAAATTAAACATTAGCTGAAAGTGCCGTTATTATGAAATCTTTCATTTAAATTATGTAACTACTTGCTAACTATAGGGAAGCATTCACAATATAATTTGTTTTTATTCAGAGGTTGAGCTTTCGTGATACATTATGTAACATGTTTGCATTTTTATATTACATAGCATTGTCTACTGTTATATTAGTATTTCTTCTGGAAAATTTAATAGTTTTTAATTATGTGTATGCCTTTTCTCAGGTTCTTCTGTTGTGAAGATGGCTGTGTTATTTCTGCTCACAGCTCATCTAACTACAGCCATCCCACTCAGGGACATGCACAGGTAGGCTCACAAGTGACCAAACACACACACATACAGGTCAAAAATCAAAACATCAATCAAACAGGTCAAACATCAGTCAACATCCTCATATAAAGCCCTTTGTAACATGCTACATTACTCTTCTACAGAACACAACTAGATGTGCTCCACAAAAGATCTATACAGAAGTTGAAGGACTTACTACTTCACAGAACTGAAAACCATGCCAGTGTTGAATCAGTCATTGATAACAGAGACACTGGACCTGGTGATAGGTAAGTTGGGCAAGCTGCTGCTCAAGTAAAGGATAAACGAAAATAAATGGTCAACTTACATAATAGACAAAAATGTTAACAGTTTTTTTAAGACAAAAATAATATCTATATTAGATTGGCTAAATGTTTTGCAAAAGAAAGCACAAACGTTGATTTCACAGTGGTTACATTGCAATATTAAATTTGCCATTTTCTTTCCCTCAGTACCCACATCAACCTCCGTGTGAGGCGCGCTCCACCGAGAGGCTGCCAACTCGGCACATGCCAAGTGCACAATCTGGCAGACACGCTGTACCGAATCGGGCACACAAATGGCAAGGATGAGTCCAAAAAAGCCAATGACCCCAAAGGATATGGCCGCTGAGTATCAGACAGGACTGGGATCAATTAGACTGAGAGACTGTGTGTGTCTCTCTCTCTCTGTCTGTGTGTGTGTATGAATGTGTTTGTGTGTGTGTGTGTGTATATGTGAGAGGGGTACATTGTGACCAGAGGAGCTCAGCACTTGATTCAACTCATCTGTTCTCTTCACTTGACTGGACTGAATGTATTAACTGGTACTCATTATTTTAATGTGGAGAGTGAAATATGAGTAGTCGGCCTATTTGAATGTAGTTCAGTGTGTTACACAACCTTGCTGCTTATGCTGTACATAATATAGATATTTTGTATTATACAGATATTTTGTACTATACCAAAGTCTATTGTAGGTTCAACCAATTTATAAATATAAAATATATGCTATTGTTGACTCCTGGTCCTTTATTGATGACTATAGGGCTAGGCCCTGGTAATTGTTTTAATAAAATCAATGGAGAAATAAGGCAAATACAGAACTAATAAAAAAAATCTGCATAAGAAAATAATTTCGATTGAGTCAGCATCTGTGAGTGAAAGAGTGAGTGTGTGTGTGCTTAGATTTGTGTAGTTAGGTATGGTTGGCACTTCCTTGTTTTTTGTGTTCACGTGCCAGCGACAAACATAAGCGTAGCAGAAATGTAATGCACTCAAGATAATATCTAAACTATTATTGCTGGTAGGCAATAGTTTTATTATGGGGCAGCCGTGGCCTACTGGTTAGCGCTTCGGACTTGTAGCCGGAGGGTTGCCGGTTTGAACCCCGACGGGTGAAGTGCCCTTGAGCAAGGCACCTAACCCCTCACTGCTCCCCGAGCGCCGCTGTTGCTGCAGGCTTAGTGTGTGCTTCACCTCACTGTGTGCTGAGTGTGTTTCAATAATTCACGGATTGGGATAAATGCAGAGACCAAATTTCCCTCACGGGATCAAAAGACTATTTTACTCAGCATCATATTTGATCAAGAAAGGAGATCAATGAGAATTAGGCTATCTGAGAACATCTGTTTCATAGGGTTATTGTAGTTTGCCTATTCATTTACTGTGACAAACCTTTCCAAGTCTGAGGCACAGTAATTGGTGATAATACTGTTTTGCAGCGCGTAAAGGTCACGATGGAAATAACGTCAGAGTAATTTGATATGTGCATGTAGAATGGTCATTGCTGACCTAATTAATTCAGTCAGACAGATCACAATACTCGTATGTGTATGATCAACAACACTCAACACACGCGATTTTATCAGGAATAGCCTTCTGTCCGCAATCACTGCACAGCGGACAGCACAGCAGTTGAATCGGCTGACATTCACAGCACGCTTCCCGTTTTGACGCTCTTTGGGAACGCCTTGAAATAGCCTCGGCTACACAGAAGTTAGGGTTGATACCATAGACTGTAAAAAATAGATTGATACCTGCCTCTTGTTTCTTTTTCCTGCATGTTTTGGGCCACACCTTACTCGACTCCACCTAAATCAACAGGTAGGCTAGTTAACACCAGTTATGTACAGTGAAAAAAATTGAAGTGCGATCAAACTTGTTTGATTTGCACAAAGATCGAAACCTCTTCTGTCCGAGATCTCAGCGTCTGTTAAGTTTTTCACGAACACAGCTGGATGGACGAGTCAGAAGTCGACGGAGGAGAGAAGGGAGGTGGAGTGTCCAAACATGAGAAAGACCAGGTAAAATGTTAAGGAATGCTAGGGCTGTTAAGGGCTGGCGAAGTCTTGCCATATGGTAGCCAAACAAAACGTGAACGATAGCCTAGCCTACTTGCACACATTAAACACACACACCAATAACTAACAATGAATGACGTAAGGTAGTGCAAGTTGCATTGTCCCAAATCCTGTTAACATGAGAGGCCAAGCAGATTGTTAAAATGCGGAACTGAGAGACAGCGCCAAGCCGAGCCGAGGATTCACTTCACTTCCCTGTGCTGTCTGAGGATCTTTACGTTAGCACTGAAAGAAGACTGCTTAATTAGGGTGACCAGACGTCCTCTTTTGCCCTGACATGTCCTCTTTTTGAAACCTAAAAATGTGTCCGGGCGAAAAATCAAAGTAGATTTTATTCTAGCCTCAAACGTGTTAACAGCGAATTTGCATTGCTCTCTCTTAGTTTTTCCATCCAACGTCCTAATACGCATTTAATCTATTCGAATAAGAAATCCCGGTTGGAAACACGTGAAATGCGCATCAAAAATCCTAATGCGCATTGATTCGCTAGAGGGAGTGGTTTAACTCTCGATGCGCATATGGTATAATGGGAATAAAGTTTATGGAAACGGTTTATTCGCATCGTGTGAAGTAACCTTCAGAGAATCTCAGCAATCTCTGACGCTTCCCTATAACATTAGGCAACTTAATGTGTTCACTTGCTTGTTTCCGTAGAATAAAACAAATTGAATACACACATCGGTGCAGAGTTGTTTTGCTGACGCTAAAGTTTTCGCCAACAACTCGATCGGCACACATCGCAAGTTTATACAACTGCAGTGCCCGTTCATGCCATTCCTGTAAACTGAAACTGAAAACCTGTAGCCCGATTACATGCCCGCAGGTATGCCTGCTTTAACAATAGGAAGATAGGGAAAAACATCATTCCAGCTAAGCATTCAATAATGTATACTGAATATCATAATATATGTAAGGGATAATGTATAGAACGCCGGTCATTGTCGGGAGATAGGTCCCGACAGGGCAAAACGGACCCCGACGCGCAGCAGAGGGGTCTTGTTCCGCCCTAGAAGGGACCTATTTCCCGATAATGACCGGTGTTCTATACATTATCCCGCTTATTACACGGCTACTTACCAAAACGACACAATAAACTCCCCACGATATGATTCTTTAGCCTACATAGCCTATATAGCCTATTTGTTACCGTTTCATCATGGCTTTTGCTGAGAAACAAATAGTTCACAACACACGATGAACTTAAATCAAACATTATTTAGAACACAGCTGATCAACCATCTGCTTTCACTTTTGAACGAAGTTCCAATCCTTGCATAGTGATATGAAAGAATTGACTTAGAAGCACAAAGCCCATTTTCCTTGACAGCGGTATGTTATACTTAGCAACGGTCTGTTATTCAGAATTAGCAGACCGCCGAACGTTGGGAAGGCCCATTCAAGTGAATGGAGCATTCTGCAGCATTATGAAGAGCCGTGTAACAATTAAGCAATATAGCAGGAGTGAGAGTGGGGTTGGTCATGGATCCCACGGGTGTTGTTCGGCAGTAGCTGTGGGAATATCCATGACCAATCCCACGATCACGAGTGCTATATTGCTTTTATACAACAATTCTACCACAAACTAAATAATCTGAAAACATCCCGTTATTGTTTAAAAATGTTAATTTCGACATCGTTCTTACGCATCAAAAAACAGTTCCCTTTTCAATAGACAGCGTCTTGGTTGCTAGGTAACCCTGTGTTCTTGAAAGAAATGTTGAAAGTCGGGCTGAAATCACATTCATATGTAGGTTTGCTGCATGCATGTTACAAGGACAATGGGCCATGTCATGTAAGGGACATGGTACTGCATAAAAACGGAAACATTGTCTACATTGCAGAACCACTCAACTTTATTATTTTATGGTGAATAAATGTCACACTGCTGTGCACAGCCTGACGTGACGATGCTAGCACGTTAGCAGCGGTTAGCTAACGTTAGTTATCTACAAGTCTCCTCCAAGTGACAATCATATTATACACAATGCTGGCAATGCTGAGAACAATTAGCATCCTCGTTTATCTTACTTACAGTGAGTTGACTGTGTGGCTTAATCCACAGATGTGGTGAAGCACTGTTTCGTTATGGTTTGCTAAGGAGTAACCCATTGCTTAAAATAGTGGAGGGCTGGGATGAAAACATTGTGTCAAATCTTCGCATTGTATCGCGGAGTGATTTATTATTAGCTGTGCAAAGTCTGATCTGACACCTCAGACTTTGCTTTCTTTGCCGATGCAACTAAAACGCCAGTCACAAGAGGCCAGCCGCTGTTTCACCTCCTAAGCATCCATTTCTGCATCTTTCTCGCAGCTAACCGAAACGCATCACCTGACCGCTCATTTAGCCTACCGCGCAAGCCCGAGCCCCCGTGAAATGATAGAAATTAAGCTCTACAGTGAAGTGCCAAATTTGACAAAAAAACTGCCGAGACCTTGGTCGTTCCCAAGTGTATGGCGGTCTCCGGCGATGGGAAGCTGCTAACACCCGATTGCGCAATATAAACATTCTCCGCCTTCTCCTTCTAATCGATATTAAACAAAATATTTTCAAAATTAAGGCATGAATAAGGCCTAGGGCCTAGGCTATTCCGACCGCAGAGAGGAGGGCGTCCATTTCCCTCAATATAGGCAAAGTATCCCAAAATACTTAGAATCAATAGGCGTTGGAAACGCTGACTAATGCGCATTTTAGTTATGTGCGGATGCGCATCACTAATTCGCATGAGTTGGATGGAAACACGCTAATGTCTTTCATTCACATATAGTCACGCCCTCCCCCTACAGTTCGCTTTGCATTGAGTGGAAAGTGTGTTGAGCCTGACCTTAGCTACCGTCGTTGGTCGATAGTAATCTCTGTAAACATTTAATTGGTCAGTCAGTCACCTCAATAACGCAAACGTCCTTGTTTAGTGTAAGTTCACTGACGAATTAAAACGTACATTTCCTTGTTTCTGTCTCGGTCGAGATCATCATGAAGCTGAGTGCTGACCTGCAAAGCAGGCACTTGTCTACTTGACACAGCCTACTTGTCGGTCGCAAATAAAGGTGTCAACGACCTTCAGGTAGGCTACACAATGTTCAGCAAAGCTTCGAACGGCAGCGAGGGATGAGAGCTCATCAGTTAAAGTGACAGTGACAGAGTTTTTCGACCTTAACATTACGTCTCCAAAATCATTTTGATGGCACATAACCTCATAACTAGACTGTAAAAAATATAACATGACGAACAGCACTTCTGCCATTGTCTGAGCGGCCTTCTCTAGACGATTGCCGACCTAGCAACTTTCTAATTTTGGGTGGGAAACTGCACTTTAGTTATCCCTTTAAACTGCCTTTAAAGGATAGCCTGCACACTTACAACAGCAAATGTCAATAATCCTCTATCTACTGTAGCCTATATTCAGGTGAATTAAATATGTTGGCATAACATGAGGCAGGGGTTCCCAAACTTTTCCTTGACAAGGCCCCCCAAATACCACTAGGTTCTGGCCAAGGACCCCTTGATGTGTTATTAAACCCAACGACAATACTACGGCAAATTTAAAAATACATTAAGCTAATCCTAGTAATTATTTTAGCCACAAGCACTTTGTGATGAAGCATACAGTGTGTAAAATTACATTTGGGGCTTTCTGCTAAATGAGAGCTATCACTCTACTATTATTCCCAGTCATTATCATGGAAAATAATGTTCAGATATGCGACAAATTATTATAATGGCATTGTATAACAACCCTCATAGTAATACATCATTTTCAAATGTATTTATTTGTTGCTTTTATTTTTCTTTCCAACTTGCTGAGGCCCCCCTGGCACCCCCTCGTGGCCCCCACTTTGAAAACCACTGACATGAGGGATAGATGTAGGCCTTTTTCTTTACAAAAGAAATATCTAATAATAATGGATTGAAAAGAGGTAGGCCTAATAATAGACCAGACATGATTGAATAGGTATAAGAAAACAGACAACATCCACATCAGTCCCCAACTGTTTTCACAGGTCAGGATTATTAAACTCTAAAACAGATTGTCAAAATTATAGAGCTAGGCTACTGTAAAAGATTCAGTTTGTATTTTCAGAAACATCTTGGATCAAATTTAGACATATGCAACATTAATGATGGGTCGCCATCCAAATGTATCTTGCGTGTATAGAGCTCAACAGCCCTGCTTTTATTGTAATTATTGTTTTTGCACATTTAAAACTTTCAAGTGTTCAAAATAGTCTTTTGAGGCAGTGTTTTTCTGTTAGCGGGCCGGCCAATAAAGCTCATTATCCCCACCCTGCTGAAGTGTCCTCTTTTTCACAAACTCAAATCTGGTCACCCTAGCTTAATTGTTTTTTTGCAGTAACATGGATGAATCAACTAGACAACCACCGAACCACAAAATTTGCTTATCGTTACGTTTACAGTAGCCTATAGCCTAGTTCCGGAAATGTAGTGTACTCCTTTGAAATAGATGGTGTGCCACAAAACTCCTTGCAGGTGCAAATCAAAGCAATTTAGGTCTATTTGCAGTCAGGCGAATAGCATTAAAATGTAAAATATAAATGGATGTGGCATTTAAGTAACAGTACTATTTTGTTAAATCTTCCACAATCGTTGTTTTATTTTCCTGCCTTTGTTTAGCTTTTCTGGGCACATGACAAGAATATTTGTGTTCCTAGAGTTGGATCCCCAAAATAATCAAAAAGAGACTGTGCACAACATTTGTGGAAGATGCATCAAGGTGAGCTTGAGGTTCTGAGGTGAGTTTTTTTTTTTTTGCACAGTTGCTAATTTCTTGGCAGTTGTTCTTAGCATTTGTTTTTGCACTTTACACAGCGATGGCCAGTGGTGCCAATGTGGGGTACCCAAAAAGGACCATCAGTCGATTGCCCTGGGCGACTACTTCAGCACAGCCATGGTCAGCAACTGGGTCTCTGCTCAGCATTCCTCCGAAGCTCCCACGGACGCCTTTGGTGAAGTGGAGTTTGATGGGGCTAGTAAGAGGCACAGCTATGTGAGTGGTCATTTGGTGGCCTACTATAATAATAATAATAATAATAATAATAATAAATATAGCCGCAAGCGGCAATGGCGGGCCCGAGCACCTGCGGGCCTCAACCCGTGACATGTCGGAATCCAACAAAGCAACGACGTGGTGTGTTTGTGAAATGTACATATTTGATGTGTGTGCTATTTGTTTTTGTATTGCCACATTGACTTGCTTGGCCAGGTGGGGGCGCAATGCAAGGCAGGCCCATTGGGTGTCATTATAATCATAATATATATTTACCTGAGAAATTTCAGATCATTCATTTTAAAGCCCCCCTGTGTAAGAAATTCTCCCATCTAGTGGTAAGGAGTTATATAGCAACCAACTACTTGGAGGAAGCGCTGCCTCGTTTAGAACTACGGGAGCCGTCACACATCAAAAGTGACACTAGTTCTGGACTCCTAGCACGTTGAAGCATAAACTTCTCTCTGAAAGCGTAATTCTCGCCGAAATGCACCCTAGGGTGTTTTGTGAATGTACATGAGTCAAACTATAAAAAGCATAATTATGTCTGAAGCTCCACTTTCAAGCTTGTCCGTGTTGTGGTTTTTGGGTCAAATGGAGTTTTGAATGGTAACTATTTTTTGATACATGATCGCGTCAAAATCGCTATTTTTAAAACACTAAGAGGCTCAACACAACATGAAACTTCCATCGAAGTATCATCAGTGTGTCTACACATGAACTCGAGCATTGATTGAGAACATTGTTCGTGTACACAGAGCTCACTAAAAGAAAGGTTTTGAAAAACTCACTTGGGTTTTCTGCTCGCTGCCATCATGCCAGTCAAGGAGTGAGTTGTCCAAAACCTTTCTTTTTAGTAAACTATGTGTACACTAACAATGTTCTCAATGCTCAAGTTCATGTGTAGAGACACTGATGATAGTTCGATCAAAGTTTCACGTTGTGTCGAGCCTTCTTAGTGTTTTAAAATAGCGATTTTGACGCATCAAAATAGTAGGCTAATGCCCCTACGACTCCCATTCACGAAAATTTGACTCAGGTACATTCACAAAAACACCCTAGGATGCATTTTGGCGAGAGTTACGCTTGAATAAGCAATAATAACATATTCATAACATTTGTTAACGTTATTGCCATTGCTTGTGTGCGATGCTAATAACTCTTTCAGACCTAGCTGCTAGCTAGCTATCGTTAGCACAGTAAACGGAAAGTGAATGGGACGGCTAGGTAGTAGGCTACTGCAGCTAAGGACTTTGGTTAAACTATTATTGTTGCAAACTAAACTGAAATAACACGTTCAGCAACTTTGTGGTCTGTTAGTCCTAGCATAACTATGTTAGGTTACTACTATACTAGGTTAGGTTGTCAACTGTCTCTGGGTCTAGAAACTAGAGATCAAGTGAGCTGGTGAAAGATCACGAACAAAGTTATTTCTCTCTATTTAAATTTCGTTGGAAAATACAATGTCAATGTCGGACTGTTAGGAAGATATGACTTGTAGAAAATGGGCTCGTAACTTACATTGCTGAATGTAGGGAAATTCTACAGATGAATCCAAGCTAATGTTTTTCTATGCATCCAGACGCCAAAGACTGAGCTGTATTCGCATATTATGTCCCTTGCTGGCCACCGGTATTTTAACATGGCACACGTACACGGCTAGTCGCCCCTGTGCTATGTAGATTTAAATGTGGATTTCTAAGCCAATAGGTATGCTTCGAATTGGTGGTGGTGGTAATTAAACATGAATGAGGCCACATTTATGAATGGTAAATGTTGATTGTGTTAACAAACAACTGAAAACGTTACACAGGGGGGCTTTAAGCAAAGAACATTTCTGATACACTTTTTGGTTGGCCAGATGGTGGCGCTGTGTTAGGCATGGAAATTACACATGTGAATATCATCACAATAATGATATCCAACATTTTTGTAAACTTTCAGATCAATCACTTAAGGCATTGTTAATTTCTGGCACATTTTCCTGCTTGGGCAGGTGGTGGGGCTATGCCAGGCAGGCCCATTGGGTGTCTGGATATCATCATAATCATAATTAACCATATCTATTAACCTGAGAAGTTTCAGACCATTCATTCAAAGCATAGAACATTTCTGGCACATTTCCTGCTTGGCCAGATGGTGGCGCTATGCTAGGCATGTGAATTACACATGTGAATATCATCACAATAGTATCCAATATTTTATAAAGTTTCAGATCAATCAGTTAAGGCATCGTCCATTTCTGGAACATTTCCTGCTTGGCCAGGTGGTGGCGCTATGCCAGGCAGGCCCATTGGGTGTCTGGATATCATCATAATCATAATATCTGTTATCCTGAGAAGTTTCAGACCATTCATTCAATGCACTGTGACTTTATGACACATTTCCTATTTATGTGGTAAGATATTAAAACCATAACATATTTCAACATATCAAAAATTCCTACACAATTTAACATCAGCAACATCTTGGCATAATGTTCGGCAAATTTCACATGAATCTGACAAACCATCTAGGAGCAGTATGTTAAAATTGATCATTGGACATCAGTGTAATCGTCATTCTTTCTGTTGCCAGTTGGTGGCGCTATGCCAAACATGAATTTGGTGTGTCTAGCTGAAAGTATGTGCCAACCACTGGATCAATCACCTAAGGGGGCGCTACTGAGTCCCTGGGCCACGCCCGGGGCCAAGCCTTTATGCCTGTGTAGCCATTGTGATACCAAATGTGTGTGCCAAATTCCAAGACTTTTCATCCATGCTAACCACCTCAAAAATAGCAAAATGGTGAACAACAAATAATAATAATAATAATAATAATCCTTTCAAAAACAATAGGGCTTCGCTAAGTGGCGCTAAGCTAAATATGCATTATGGGCATGTGAATATCATCACTACCATGGTATTCAAAGACCTGTGAAATTTAAAACATTTCAAGCCATGCATTGTGAATTAAGACACATTTATTGTTTATGTGGAAGGGTATTAAAATGTATAGTTTTGCCATTTCGTCAAATTACAACATATCAAAAAAAGCTTTACAATTTAGAATCAGAAGCATATTGGCATCATGTATACCAACTTTCACATGAATCGGATCAACCGTCTAGGAGGAGTATGTTAAAATGCACAAAATGCACAATGCACAAAATCCCAATTACCTCACTTCCTGTGGGCGTGGCTAATGGCATGTTAATACAAAAGTTGATTGTTTTTGGGAGTTACACACACCCACCAAATTTGGTGTGTGTATCTAAAACTATATGCCAACCACAAGTCACAGTGACATAAGGGGGTGCTATGGAGTTCCTGGGCCAAGCCCAGTGCCAAGGCTTTTCCCCTGTGTATTCATTGTACCTCTTGACGTGTGTGCCAAATTTCATGCGTTTTCACCGATGGGAAGAACCCTTTTTTGGCATCACAATTCATTACATTTTAGTCTGCACAAAATCCCAAATACCTCACTTACTGTTGGGCGTGGCCAATGCATTGTACATACGAAAGTTGTTCATCTTGGGGAGATACACACACCTACCAAATTTGATGCGTCTAGCTGAAAGTATGTGCCAACCACTGCCTCAATCACCTAAGGGGGCGCTACTGAGTCCCTGGGCCACGCCCGGGGCCAAGCTCTTGTACCTAACTGCTTTGCGTGACACCTGATGTGTGTGCCAAATTTCAAGATTTTTCACCCATCTTAACCACCTCAAAAAAGGAAAACGCTCTGAGACAAAGTTAAAATAATAATGATAATAATAATAATAATCCTTACAAAAACAATAGGGCCTTGCGCCCTTCGGTGCTCGGGCCCTAATAATAATAATAATAATAGGCTTTATATGTATAGCCCCTTTCATACACAGAATGCAGCTCAAAGTGCTTTACATTTAGAGCATGTAACACAATATGATCTATTACTGTATCATCTAAGTAGAGTTGTGGATGTGAAAAGTATTTGTTTTATTATGTCTGACGTCAAGCGTATTTGCTGTTATATCTCATGTTGGTTGATGCAGCTGTAGTGGGGTGGACAAAATGTTTTATGTTGTCACAAAGAGTTCTAAATGTATTCTTATCTGACTCCAAACAAACACTTGAATGAAAATCAAGAGCTCTTGATTCAAAAGGCGTTTTTAAATCTCTCCCTTCCTTTTCTGTTTAGCTTGAGATGGTTTCAGATTAGAATGGTTAGCATATAATTGAGTTTGTAAATAGAATGTTAATCCCAAGGTTGATTTTAATTGGACTCCATCTCTGATGTAGTACTTGCGTCTGTCATCCGACACCCCAGCCTCCATTGCCTACACCCTGATAACGGCCCACTGGGGCCTGAGTCTGCCCAACCTGGTGGTGTCTGTGGTGGGTGGAGAGGGCAAATCAAAGGTCCAGACGTGGGTGCGAGAGGTACTGCGGCAGGGACTGGTCAAGGCCTCCCAAAGCACAGGTAGTCACATGACCTTTATACTAAGGTTGAGAGCTCAACAGAGTGTGTTCATCAGAGGTTTACCATTTCTTTCACTCTAATAGTGTCATGAAATAAAAGTAATTGCATACTAAAAAGTTTGTTTAGTCTAATACTGTTAAATCAATTTATTTCCCTTTCCTTCATCATCTTTTTCTTCAAATGAGTTGTTGTTTATGGTCAAGTCTGTATGCACATGTGTTGTACTCTCCTTAAAAACATTGCCTATAATAAGCTGTAAGGGAGCATTGTACATTGATTCAAATGTTGCATCACTCTAAAGTAAGATTACAGTGTTTACAATTCCAACTACTCACTCAGTGACTCAATTGCGGAATGTAATGATTTGAAATCCTTTTAAGCTTGTCAACCTAGTTTGCCTTTCGAGTTTATTTGGACCTGATCTCTTCTACTTTTATGTGTGTTGTTTCGTACCGATGTAAACACACACAGGGGCATGGATCCTAACGGAGGGTCTGCGAGAGGGTGTTGGGCGCTGTGTAGGAGAGGCAGTAAGGGACCATGCCACTGCTGCATCCTCCATCTCCCAAAACAAGGTTGTTGCCATAGGGATTGCATCATGGGGGCTGGTCAATAATCGGGAACAGCTAATCCACCCTGAGGTACTGATCAGCTTCGGACAATCAATATTGCAACAGTTTATCTCAATATGCACATACACAAATGTACAAAAAGTGATTTATCTTCTCACCTCTCACTCTCTCGCCTACTCTGTATCTCAGGGTAGCTTCCCAGCGAAGTACCATGCTGACAACAAATTCAGTGAATCGTGTTGCCTGGACAAGAACTACCAGGCCTTCTTGCTGGTGGATGATGGAAGTGTAAACCGACGCGGTGGTGAGGATGGTTTCAGGGCCCGTCTGGAAGACTACATATCCAAACAACGCACTGGGATATGGGGTGAGGCAGTCAAGGATCATTTACTGTTTCCTGAAGCACCTTAAAGCACACCACACATATAACTCACAATATATATAACTACTGTCTGTACAAGTACTGTATATGACCTCCATAAGTGAAGAACAGTTTGACTGTATGATCCCTACAGTATGTAAACATAGTTATTCAAATGCATTTTCTCTGATTAATAAACTGGGGAAATGTAGGTTAGGAACAGCAAAGGATCATAGGTTGTTCCTGATGTCCATCTGCCCCTTGCTTATTGATCCCACTCTGCTTTTGGTTGTTTAAGCAGGTTAATGTTTCATGTTGTTTTGTCTGTATTTGTATTTCTGTAGGTAGTGGAACCATCAACATTCCTGTGCTATGTTTGCTGGTGGCTGGAGAGGTCAACTACATGGAGGCAAGTGTCAGGAAAATCTGTTTTTCCTGTTACCTATGTACCAGTTTGGTCACTTAAGTACTGTAAATGTGCCTCAGTGTGACAGTCTGTTTTAAGACATCTCCCATAGTTGTTATACTCACTTTATTTAATAGTACTTATGTTTAGTAGTGCTTATGTTGGATATTTCTTGTTCAAATAAGCTATAGCTTGTTCTCATCACTGCAGTTTGCAATAATGTTCCTCTTCTACAATGTGCTGCAGAGATTGAATGAATCTTTGAAAACGGGAATGCCCTGGTTGGTCCTGGTTGGCTCTGGTGGTGTGGCCAACCTGATCGGGGATCTCCTGGAGAATCCCCTGATCAGTGCTGGAGAGTCTAAGAGCGATGCGGGCTCTGGAGGAGAGTTGAAGGAGAGGCTGGCCGAGCGTGTTCGGAAGCATTTCCCTGGCGAGGCAGACACGGACAAACTGACTGAGAAGGTAGGTGGTGTCAGTCGAGGTCAGCAGAAGAGGGATGGAAACCTTGCTCTAGTTTTTTAGATTTTGTGCCAAAAATATGGTGATTGAGGATATTGATAGTAAAACTGACCCAAGGAGACTATATAGACTAATAACTCGGCTGTAAATTTGAAGGCCTTACAGTATACGGCATCTTGGTACAACAATCGTTAGTTCAAAACCACCTGTTTCCTGTTTTCTTTCCAGACGTTAAGTATCTACCAGAACAGAGACCTGATCTCCATCTACAATAGAGAACAGGAGGGACCGGATGACTTTGACACTGTGTTACTTCGAGCTCTTGTCAAAGGTAGCGCAAACTGCTGTGGTTAACTGAGTATGGTGTGCAGAATTGCATGCTTGCCAAGCTACGTTATGAAAAAGGATAATTACAAGACTATACAGTTCACTTCGAGTTATAATGAATGCATATGGTCATTCTTATGAAATATGATAGGCTGGCATATGGAGAAAGGAAGTGATGTAGTGGTATGTTACATTCTAAATAGTTACCCAAGTAGTTTAGTGTGTGTGTGTGTGTGTGTGTGTGTGTGTGTGTGTGTGTGTGTGTGTGTGTGTGTGTGTGTGTGTGTGTGTGTGTGTGTGTGTTTTTTTCAGCAAGCAAACGCTGTACATCGGCAGACTCAAGCCCATACACTGACGAGCTGAAACTTGCTGTGACCTGGAACAGGGTGGACATCGCCAGGAGTGAGCTGTTCAATGGGGATATCCAATGGAAGGTTAGAAGCATCATGGGAAACAGATGACAAAGAAAAATGTGGCAAGGAGGAGCCCATCTAGTGCACAAATGTAACAAATGTATAGCTCAAAGTACATATGGCTAAAGGCATTGTGATAAGTACCATACAAAATCATTGTTTTTTAATGTAGTAATAATAATAATAATAACTTAGTTATTATTGCCTTTTAGGGTACCCAAGGTTGCATTGTTATAGCCCTATGTAGTCCATTGGAACTACTCTGGGAGACTGAGACATGCTGTATCTATTGTTTGTTATTCAGTGTGCTGATCTTGAAGACTCCATGACTGACGCACTAGTCAATGACAAGCCGGAGTTTGTGCGCCTTTTCATTGAAAACGGCTTGAACATCCTGGACTACCTGACCAATGGGCGCCTGGAGAGCCTGTACCGCTCTGTCTCCGACAGCTCGGTCGTCTACACCCTCCTCCAGCGCCACCTCGCCCTGCGAACCAGCGCTGCTGGCCCCGGCTCCTTAAACTCCCTCTCAGACCCGCAGTCAGTGTCCCCGAAGGAGACGTATATGATTCGTCCAGCCAAAGAGCTCAGCCTGTATGAGGTGAGCTGTGTTATTGAAATGGTAGACAGCTCCATAGAGGTTGTTAAATCCTAGGACATATTTGGCCTATGTCTGTTTAGAACTATGTTGATTGTGGGTAGTATACAGCACACAATTACCTTATTACTGATCCTTAAAGATCTACACTGGATTCATCTATTCTTACTGCAATGCACAAAATATATTTTGAGATGATCTAGAGTATTGGTTCTCAAAGTGGGGTCCGGGGGCCCCCAGGGGTCCGCAGCACATTGTCAGGGGGTTGTCAGGGGGCTACAAAATATAAAATTGTCTTATACTGTATGGCGAAAAATGCTACAGTATCAGTATTTGCATCTGCTGATATGTTACATCAATACGTCAAAACACTTTACTATTAATTAACCGCCAACAAAATGAAAGTTATGTGAAGCAAACACTATGTGTTCAACACAATAGGCATACATTTGACAAAGAAACAACAATCCTTTTAAAAAAAAATCCTACATAGTCAAAGTTTGCTAACATGACTATTGTGGTATTAGCACTCTATGTTTTTAAAACACATATAATATAAGCATCTAACAGAAAAAAGCCTATACAGCTACATGATTAACTTAAGTTTCATGTGTTGTGATTATGAGGGTTCCTTGGAGAATTTTCCACTCCATGAGGGGTCCCCGGCCCACACAAGTTTGAGAACCCCTGATCTAGAGAATGATGTACCAAAAAGTTGCTACAGTTGATGACAAATGTCATTATACAAAACTGTTGTTATGGGTAAAAACTCAGCACAATATGCTTTATCAAACCATTCCGCAAACTATGCCACATAGGAGGAGAACCTGTTGAGTTTTTACTGTCTTCTGTTGAGGATGTTAGTGGGCTTGATCAAGCAAGTTCATGACCTGGATTGGCTTTACATGAACTGTATACATGGTTAGCTTTAACCCTTGCAACCACCATAGCAACCACAATATGTACCCTAGCAATGCCCTAGCATCTATCCTAAGTACCCTAGCAAGACCCTAGCAACCATCTTAATTACAACAACCTAGCAACCACCACTATAATGTCAACCTAGCAACCAATATGATTACCCTAGCAACCATCATAGCAACCACATTATTTAGCATAGCAAACACCATATGTACCATAGCAACACTCTAGCAACCACCACTATTATGTCAATCTAGCAACCACCATAGCAACCAACATGATTACCCTAGCAACCACTATAGCAACCACATTATTTTGCATAGCAACTACCATACATACCCTAGCTACGCCCTAGCAACCAGTGCCCAAAAAGCGTTGCTACATGGCCGCCGAGTGGAGGGACTTGCATAAAAGGACTAAGGTTAATTACCTTAGCAACAACCTAGCAACCACCACTATAATGTGACCATACCAACCACTATAGCAACCGGCATGATTACCCTAGCAACCAGCATAGCAACTGCTTTATGTATGCGTTTTGGCTTAATGGATGTTGCGTTAATGCAGACAACTTTTGATCCGTGTGCCCGATTTTTATTTTATTTTTACTGTTGCAATCCTTTTGGCAAACTGCACCTGATCAAGCCCACTCTTGCAGTTCCTTGGAAATGGAATTCTAGTTTGTATTGTAATGTCTCTAGACTACACTCATGTCTATGTTATTGAGAATATGATGCTGTGCAGTGGGGCACTTCTTTTTCGCCTCCTGTTCCATGAACTTAGTCATCATTCAGAGAAACACAGTAACCTCTCACCCCACAGGAGAAGCCAATGGGGGAGGGTTGTCTTGTGACATGTATAAAGTAAACTTACTGGATGCTTAGGACGCAGAAAATGTGTTTACACTTATTTTTATGTCTAACAGGAAATGAGTTGGAAGTGGAACTGACCTTACTCCTTGGGTTTCCTTGCAGGTGTCTTGTGTCCTGGAGAGTTTGTTAGGGGATGTGTGTCAGCATTTTTACTATAGTCCCTTATCGCTTGACATCATGACCTCTAAGAGAAGAGCTTTTAAGGTAAAGCCACCACACACAGGATGATGCTCAAGTTTACTTTTGCCTACTTATACATACATCAATAGCCTAAAGACCCTTCAGTCTACACTTCCAACTCTGACTATGACAGTAAACCGTAAAAATAGTTTTGAATATCCCTCTAATTAGAATGACTATGTCCACACTGCACATTATGCCTAATGACGGAGAACAATATAATTTGCTTATGCCCATTCTTACATACATTATCAACAGTATCTTACATTCAGCAGTTCAATACATTACAGTACAGGTGTATAAGACAGGTGTTCTGTCTTATACTTTGACGGAGTTCATTAGTGTAAAATCCTGATATATGGTACAGTACAGTTGGGTGTAATGTTACAAAGTAACGTGTTACTGTAATCACATTACATTTATCAGTAAGTAGTAGTGTAACGCGTATACGTAAGTATATATAAGGATGTATATATACTCTTTTGAACCTGTGAGGGAAATTTGGTCTGCATTTATCCCAATCCGTGAATTAGTGAAACACACTCAGCACACAGTGAACACACAGTGAGGTGAAGCACACACTAACCCCGACGCAGTGAGCTGCCTGCTACAACAGCGGCGCTCGGGGAGCAGTGAGGGGTTAGGTGCCTTGCTCAAGGGCACTTCAGCCGTTCCCACTGGTCTAGGTTCGAACCAGCAACCCTCCGGTTACAAGTCCGAAGCACTAACCAGTAGGCCACGGCCGCTACTGTTCTAAATTCAGTAATCACACTACAGTTACTAAAAGTGATTAAGAGCAAGGATTACTTTATTCTCCTATTTGAGATTCTCCTATTAGGAAATAGGAATCCTCTTCCTTGAGCCGTGGAGACGCATGTTGCGGTGTGCTTTACCCTGTCATGAACAGGGTGAGTGGAATCAGGCTGCCTCCTACAACAGCTGCCTCTGAGACGGTCTTCTTGGCTTTAGATCAGTGTTTCCCAACCTTTTTCTCCTTAAAGGCCACCTACCCGAACTCCTACCCGCATACACACACAAAAAGAATAAAATGATTAACTTATAAGTTCAGAGGTCAGAGGTAATAAATAGCTACATGAATTTAAATGTGGAACAAAAATATGTTTTCATTTGGATTATACAGAATTTTGATTATCCAATTGGGTGTATTATTGGGATTTTTTAAGAGCTAAAACTAAAAGACTAAATATTTCCTGTATCTAAAAAATCTGCTGTTCAAAATGTTGCGGTAGCGAGTGCATTCTAAGTTAAACTTTTTGCAAGTTGTGTGCGTGTCACCATTCAACATTGCGAAGCAGCAGCTTCTGTGGTGCCGTATTTGTGAACTTGAAGGCAGCTTTCAGTAAGACAAAGCAATAATTAGCTATCTGTCAGAAATATGTGGTAGGCCTACAGCGCAACCTGGGTTGTAGAGTGTAGTAGACTAGATTATGCTACCATGTATCATACAACGTCATTAATTAAATAATAAATACAATTTTGAATGGATTTTGGGAGTTTGAGATTTGTTTTACTGTAATTTCCCAACTATTAGCCACGGCTTATACATTGATTTTGCTAAATTTCTTCAACTATGAGGTTAACACACGGGTAGTTAATATGGTATGGTTTTGTTTCTTTTAACTTAAAGCATAAAACACTGCCCTGCAGCTTATACACAACGTGGCTAATATACAGGAAATTACTGTGGAGTTGTGTGTATTTATTTCTTTGTTCTGTACTTTGACTATGTAGGCCATTCTCTCATTTTGTGTTCTAGAAAGTGTGTAAGTTCCTGCAGGGTCCATGTGTGTACCGACAGAAGCGCTGTTTCTACCCCTGGGCCTCACTCTTCATCTGGGCCGTGCTTCAGAACCGCAAAGAGATGGCCATCTATTTCTGGGAGATGGTAAAGCACTTCCGGGTCACTTCCGGGTCAGGGATGTCCGCTTTATAGTCAGAGGCCCACTGGTGCCAGTAAGAGTTAAAGTGGAAATGTTTAGCATTTTAATGTCAGGCCCACAGTCTTCTGTAAGGGTTCACAGAGTAAGGGTTCAGTAGTTACATAACTCCGTTTTATGTATGCTAATGTCAGAGAGAAAACAAAAGACCATGTATCTTTCTCTCTCTGTTCCCCCTCCCTCTTTTTCTTTTTCTTTCTTTCATTCTTTCTTTCTCTTTCTCTCTGCCCTCTCTCTCTCTCTCTCTCCTCTGTCAGGCTGGAGAGTCAGTGCTCAGTGCCCTGAGTGGCTGTAAGCTGCTGAGAGAGCTGTCCAAGCTGGAGATGGAGACTGAGACTAAAAACTCCACGAAGGAGCTGGCACAGATGTTTGAGAACCTGGCATATGGTATGAGAGACAAGCTAAGTATAGTGGAGAAAAGAGAACATGTCCATCACTTTAGTCCATAAGATGGAATAGGGTAAAATGAATATTAAGGCACGGCACCTTGACCATGCGTGGGTGTGGATTGGTATAGTTTTTCCTTCTATCTTTTGCTTTCTCTGGCTTTCTGTCTCTCACTCCCCCTCTCACTTACACCATCTCTCCATCTCTGTGTCTGTCTCAGTCAGATTAAGTGAATATAACTCACTCACTCAGGTACTCACTCACTCACTCACTCTTTAACTCAATCACTCACTTTTTTTAACTCACTCACTTTTTAACTCACTCACTCATTAACTCTTGAACTCACTCATTCACTCACTCCCTCACTCACTCTTTAACTCACTCACTCACTCACACCCCCCCCCCCCCTTTTTTGAATGCTCACTCGCACAGTCCTCCTTACCTTCACAACACAAGATTTGCATTTGTCGATTGACTTATCGAGTCTAATATTAAAAATGGCATCGCCCGGAAAACAAGCGAAAAAGTTACTCCAGGTATTGTGTGTATGAACTGTCTTCTAAATAAACTTTCAGCACACATAAAATGTTGCCAATGCCTCATTTTAAATGTTAAGAACCTAATTACACTGTCAACGAAGTGTGGAGCTCTTGTTAGCCTTGTAGATAGCCTTGTACATGCCCGGTTGCTACCGCAAACAGCGCTATAGAAGAATCTGTAAAAACTGGCTAATTTTGGAATGCTTCGAGTCTGGATAGGGTCATGACTTGTCCATGACTATAGCTTATGGTCATACTTTAACATATCTAAAGCCCATTTAACACTGAATTTCCCCTTTAACTCACTAATCCACTCACTCTTTAACTTACTCACTCACTTACAATTTTACTCACTCACTCCCTCTGTATCCCTCTCTGTCTGTGTCTGTGCAGGTGTGTTCAGTAAGTGCTATGAGAGTAGTGAGAGTCGCTCATTCACACTGCTCATCAGGAAGTCTCCAGTGTGGGGCGCGGCCACCTGTCTACAGATGGCCATGGCGGCCGACGCGCGCGTCTTCTTCAGCCACGACGGAGTGCAGGTCAGCTGGCAGACATGTTGTCTGGGCCGTCTGTCAATATGAGGCCACTAGACACTTTAAAATTAAATTTAATACAACATTTTGAAAATGTAGAGTAAAGTTTACATACACTACTTTCGGGTGAAATTTTATGTTAAGCTTACAACAGCTAGTCTTTTTAGCTAGCCGTTTTATTTTTGATGCAATTTTCAAAATCCTCACTGAGTCTCTTTCCCACCACCTCCTGAAATGCATTTCTGTGTTCCCCTGGCAGTCTCTGCTGTCTCAGATCTGGTGGGGAGACATGGACAGAAGCACGGAGGTGTGGAAACTCATCCTCACCTTCTTCATCCCTCCCCTCTGCTACACCGACCTCATCTCCTTCAGGTGTGTGGAGCGCCTAACTAGACTCCCCCTGCTCCCCAGTCTCTCTCTTGCTAATCTCAAATGGAGGAAGATGGTTGGATGATCGATGATCCACTATATTCATTCTTGGAAGTTCTATCTTGAGAACTGATAATTACCAAAATATGTATTACAAAGCTACAAACAGTAACAACAGTTTAAATATTTAGTTGATATTGATTTTGTCTGAACTGAATATCCCGATACGTGCACTCTAGATCCTATTTTGAGGAAGCACATTCTGACCACAAGGGGATGCCAAAGTAAAAATGTGCTTTAGCTAATAAGGATGTGTTTGCTTTAAAAAAAAAAAAAAAAAAAAAAAAAAAAAAAAAAAAAATATATATATATATATGCACTTGACATCAATTTTCGTTGCCAGCTCTGCCCTGCTGAGCTGATTGGCCCCCTCATTGCTGTTATGTTATTGTGTTTACTCTGCTCTTTTCTCTCTGTGGTAGAGAACTGGAGGAGCCTGAAGAGGCCAATACCGAGGCAGGAGAAGGAGGCACACGGGCAGGAGACCACCACCACCTCTACGGAGAGACTGTCTTCTCCTTCTCCGACATCAAACACCTAAGTCCTGAGTATGTTCATGTGTTTGTGGCCCCTATTGCTGTTCAATGTACTTTGGTTGGTATTCATATGCATATGGATGGTATTCGTTCCATGCATATATTCATTGAAGCACTTGTGCATTTTCTTTCTCGTCTTGTGATTCACTTTCTGTCCCTTTTTTCTCTCTTGTCCTCCCTCTCCCTCTCTCGATCTCACCTCCCTTCTCTCCGTTTCTCTCATAAACACACTCGGTCACGTGACAGTGAAGCAGAAGAGGCCGAAGCTGATGGCCATATAAGGACAACCACAAAAGGTCTGTGCCACCCTCCTCCAGTCCATCTCTCTCTTCTCCTCCACAACCTCCTTGTTCTCCTCATCTGCCTCCTCTACCTCTTTCTCTCTCATCACTTCGTATTCCTTTTTGGCAGCCCCTTTATGTGCCCTATTCATTTTCACTAGTCACCACCCTCTCCTCACTCACCATGTTCTTCTGCACCTCCATTGTTACATTTCCAGTCTATGACTGTCTTTAGTTCTCCAGTATTGCAGTATTGTGCCCAGTGTCCATTGGGAACACATTTATCACTGCCACCCTCTCACGTCTTTTGCATCTTGTTGTCTCTCTCTCTCTCTGTGTCTGTCTTTATCAGTGTTTTTCTTTGTCTTAAGTTTTTATGGAACACATTGAAACATTGAAATGCATTCGGTACATTGCTAAATACTTTGATGAATCTGTGTCATGATGTTAATGCTCGGAAATGCATTGATTCAAATGTAATAATTCGGTTATACTGTTGAGTTAATAGTGATTTGCTGATTTGTCTGTCAAACTGTCTGTGTGTCTGTGTTTCTCTCTGGCAAACAGGTTCACCACATCCAAAAAAGCATCCTTTCGTGTTCTCACGCTGGCGCCAATTCTGGTACGCACCGGTGACGGCGTTCCAAGGCAACGTCCTGATGTACTTTCTCTTCCTGTTCCTCTATGCTTACGTCTTATTGGTGGACTTCAAGCCGCCACCCCCGCGTGGCCCAGCAATAGCTGAATATTTGTTGTACTTCTGGGTGTTCACCATCATCTGCGAGGAGATTCGAGAGGTACCCACACCAAAAACTGTATTCCAGTCATGCTTAGAAAATGCCATTTCCAAACTATGCCATGTCTGTTTCAAAACAAACATGCTCACATACTTCAATAATAATAAATGAGAGAGAAAAATACAACAAAAGCATTGAATTAACAATTTCATGCTCAATTATAGGCTTAGTCAATCTTAGTTTAAACTTGTTCTCCCATCATCTCTCTTTCTTCTCCCTCTCTCTTGCAGACATTTTTTGTTGGTAGTATGACCCTTCGCCAGAGGCTACGGTTATATTCACAGGATGTATGGAATAATTGTGACCTTGTTGCTGTAACTCTCTTCATCGTTGGCGTTATCTGCAGGTATGACAACCATTGACTGGGTTAATGATTCCTTGGCACGTGACATTCTGTCTTTAGACCAGCAGAGGGCGTTGTCACTCATTGAATAGACTACTGCCCAAAGTGAAGTTCAGAAATCTTGACATATTAGTACTGGCCTGCAGGGAGTGTGTCCTACCTGGTTGATTCTTGTGAGGTTTCTAGTGTTGTTTTTTTTTTTTGTGCCTCAGTGTTGTTTTAGCAGAGGTACATACTTGTGTACCATATTTGTATTTGTACTGTTGCCTGTAATGTGTGTGTGTGTGTGTTTGTGTGTGTGTGTGTGTTAGGATGTTCCAGAGGACATATGAGCTGGGCCGTAGTGCTCTGTGTCTGGACTACATGGTGTTCACCATCAGACTCATTCACATCTTTGCCATTCACAAGCAGCTCGGGCCCAAGATAATCATCGTCGGCAAGATGGTAGGAGGCAGTTCTACCTTAACTTACTGAACAAAGTAAACATGATGTCAAGACGTATATGTTAATGTGCTATATTTGACTGATTTATCGTGTGGAATGTTTACTTTTCTCCACCAGATGAAGGATATATTCTTCTTCCTCTTCTTCCTGGCGGTGTGGCTGATGGCATATGGGGTGGCCAATCAGGCGCTTCTGTACTCCTATGACCCCAGTCCTGATAGGATATTTCGTCGGGTGTTCTACAGGCCCTATCTGCATATATTTGGACAGATACCCGTGGAGGAAATAGACAGTAATAAACACCATTTTACTTTACTTTAATTCTGGAGACTATAAATTATGGAGAAACTTTAACATTCTGTTAACAGGGCTGTGCTGTTAATAGTGGCTACTGCCACCATTGTGCCCTTGAGCAAGGCACTTAACCGTGAGCTGCTCTGGGATGACTGACACATATAAGTCGCTTTGGATAAAAGCGTTAGCCAAAATGCAGAGTAAATATAACATTTCACTTCTCTATCTATCTCTTTCTCTCTCTCTCTCTCTCTCTCTGTTTAGCTGGGAAGACATGGGACATGGAATGCACTAATAACAGGACTTTGATAGAGCAGGGAGATGAGCCCTGCAGGGATACCTACCCTAACTGGCTAGTGGTCATCCTGCTGGTGGTCTACCTGCTGGTCACCAATATTCTGCTCATCAACCTCCTGATTGCCATGTTCAGGTAGCTCAAATACATCCTTCTCAAGCTTAGTAATTTCTCTACTGTCACTTATTGGACTGTTTAGACTGTGAAATGTTAAGGGACTACTTTGTGAACACTATTCAACTCAAGGAATTTGAAATGTGAAGAAGGCTTGAAGGACACCCTCGTCTATGATGCCCTTTTGAGAGGTGCAAGTAGTTTGTGTAATTGAATTAGGCCACAGCCTACAAATACATGTGCATAAAAATATGTTCCCTTGCTCTGCACCCAGCTCCACTTTCTCAAAGGTTCAGGAGCGCAGTGACACCTACTGGAAGTTCCAGCGGTACAACCTGATCGTGGAGTACCACTCCAAACCCTCGCTTGCTCCCCCCTTCATCTTCCTCTCTCACCTGCACATCCTTGTCAAGAGAAACATCCGCAAGGTCCCCTCCGTCAAGATCCATCACTTCGGTGAGATGCAGTTTTATTTATAGATGTCACTTGAAGGTTATGGAAGAATGTGCAACTCTGGCAGTGCCTGTCACTGAATACACACACACACACACACACTCACACACTCACACACTCAGTGTGGGGTTGTTTAGCATAGCTAATCTTAACCAAAGTCAGGGAGTCTGTTAGGTCCAAAAATAAGAGCTTGGTTGCAGAGGCGTATCAAGCTTTTTAAAAGTGTGAGGGTTGTGGGATAGGAAAATGAAACAATCTGGCCAAATTATAAATAACTCCCTACAGGGACATTGTAAGTATTTTCTGAGAGGGGTGCGGACTATATTGGTGTCCGGGAGATTCTCCCCCGAAAAAAAAATGAAATTCTGATTGCTAAACACACCATTTTAATGCAGTTTGGGAGCATGGGCGGGCCCAGATGTATTAAGGGCCCCCCACTTATTGTTGTATATGTGGGAGGGGGGGTTTGGGGGTCCTCCCCCAGAAAACGTTTAATTTGTTTGATATGATATCCTGTATTCTGGTGCATTTTGGGGATGGCAATACTAAATTCAATCAGATTCATAGCCTACATCCTGATTTGTTGATATTGAGGCAATGATTCCATGCAAAGGTTTGGGCTTCAGGGCCCCCTGACCCCTTGGGCCCCTGGGCCTGGGCCCGGTAGGCCCGTGCAGTAATCCATCCCTGTTTGGGAGGGACAGAAGAAGCAGTGCCCCTTATATGTGTGGCTCATGTGACATGTAGGCCTACATGATCTACCTGCTATCACTTCACTATTTGACACTACCCTACCTGGAGACATATCTCATGTTATAAATCAAGAAATCATTTCAGAAATTATGTTTTGTGCATATGGGTTAGCAGGCTACAATAAACTGCCTAACAGACAGCAGCCTAATTTCGAGGTATCACTAATATCTATTAAATAAATGTAAATGACACAGAATAGTGACAGAACTGTAAGCTCAAATTCAAAAACGTTTGAAGTCTACCCAAACATATGCAAAGGGAATATAAATAAATTGTGTTGCATATAGCCAGCTTAATGTAAATTTAAAGATTATGATTAGCCGTTTCTATGCTTTTTCCATTGATAGTTACAAAAAGCCACGTTGTTGTTTAAACTATTATTGCTTCTAGCCCACGTTACCTCCAGTTTCACTTGCTGCAGGGACGCACACATTGCATGAGCGCTCATACGCGTTCTATTTGAGTTCTACATGCTGGAAATCTTAGTTCTCAGATGTAGAACTCAAATGTGTCTTGATGCCGCCGTTAAGATCAAAATAAGATGTTCTAAATGGAACGCGATCGTATTTAAGATATTACGATAGATGTAGCACGACGACACACACTGACAGTGAAATGCCGCCGACGTTTGTGATCAGATCAAATAAGACGTTCTAAATGGAACGCGATGTAATTAAGCTGTTCTGATTTTTTCCAAATGTCTTGGAGACGTATGTGTGCTGACTGGGCTATTTCTATATAGTTGATGACGCCAAATGAATAAGTATTTCTGATTGGGGAAACTTTTAGCCTAGCTTTTTTTCCCGTCCGCGGTTCCATACCATCTTGCTGCAAATGATCAGACGTGTGAAGCACCGGGCATAACTTAATTTCGCGGCTGTGTTAATTGTTGAGGAGGCCCATAGTTTGAGAAAAGCTGCAGATCATAGACAGAAAAAGCATAATGCTCTGAGAACAGTAGCCAAAGGTCTTTTTGCAGAAACAACAAGTGCCTTGGTGCGCGCACCCCCGCTTTCACTTTGACTCCCTACATTTCTACATTGTGACAAAAACTGTCAGTCAGACAGTGAATTTTGGTTTACTAAATTAGCATAATGCGGTAACAATTACCATTTCAATTAAACCTGAAATCTGCTCACTGCAGACGTTATAATGCAGACCCAAGCAGCAGCACAGCCTTGAAAGACGCACACTTTGAATTTGATCAGAGCGGCTCTGGTTCTTCACTGGCTAACTTGATGTGATTGGCTGGATGACCGTTCAATCAAATCAACAGACATATTTGTGTCTCTCTGTGTGTGCGTTATGGTAGATACGGTTCCAACTCTTTACGGGAGCGTTTATTTCCATATTTTACTTTCATTTTAATCTGTCAAAAAGTGTGGGGGATAGAATCGTGTTCCAGCAAAAGTGTGTACGTTATAACACCCACATCCCCCATGCTTGCTACGCGCCTGCTTGGTTGTCATATTGAGTTCAGACAGCTGCTCTTCATGTTTGCTGATAACATTTGAATTAGAGCCCAACCGATGGGATTTTAAAGGCCGATACCGATTTTAATATTGTCGATAAATCAGCCAATATTCATTTTTAACAAACACAACGTAAAAAATGTGCTATGATGTAATATTTAGTATGTTTAAAAGTTTTAATCAAGGTTGGACATTGTGTTTAAATAGGCCTAACTATCTGGTGTCCTAATGAAAGGCTGTTATACAATAAAACAATTATTATGAATAATAATGTCAGGTCTTTGTTCTTATCTGTGGTAAATACCACTGCCACGATAACTTTTAAGGTATTTACTTTATGCTTTATGATGGATTTTTACACACTGTTTACAGCATTAAACAGTTTGATACTTTGTGTGATTGGGAAGGAAAATTGCAAAATCGTACCCATACTCTCATATGACCGGCGGCTTGAACACATTGGATGTTTGGAGTTTTAAGCCCCCAACGTCATTTTCCAGGCAGCGCTGCATGGAAGGCACTAGAGTTAGGCAAGGGTTAGGGCTAAGTGTCTTGTACAGTAGTCGACGGTCGTAGCACTGCCTTGAATTCGACGGTAGGGGCTTAAACACCATTGAGCAACACGTTGCCTTTCGGCGCCCATGTTAACAGGTTACAGCGGCCACAAGGCCTCCACCATATCCGCGTCTCAGGTGCGGCTCGAACCGCGCTGCAACCGCGACTAGATTGTATTTAAAAGGGGAGGTGGAGGTTACATGTGTACTATAAAGTAGCAGATATAGGGTGATCACCAACCAGACTCTGAAAAGGAGGACAAGTTGTGTCTGAAAGTAGGGACAAATTGACCAAAATGAGGACACACCCCAATTTCTGGGGGGTGCTTGTAAAAACGCTTTCCTTCAGGCCTACTTGACTTAAAAAATGCCGATAGCAATAGATCGGCAAATAGCTAATATCAACTGATAATATCGGCACACCGATTTATTGGTCGGGCTCTAATTTGAATGGTCTTTAACACATAAGAGCTTCATTCTTCATTGCTTTTCTCTCAAGACTGTTCTGAAAAAGCAATTATGTGTGATTAATGTCATTCAGTAAATTATAATTATGGCATAATGGCATAATTATAATTTACTACATGGCATAAGTATAAGAATATTTTTCGTGTATCTAGCCTTTGCTTTGTTAATTGCCATCCAACTCTGACATATTTATTTGCCCACTCTTACAGCCCAGGTGCTAGAGGGGAAAGCGGCCAACCGCCTGATGACGTGGGAGGGGATTCAGAAAGAGAACTTCCTGTCTGACGAGAGCAAGAAGCAGAGGGCCAGTGACTCTGAGAGGCTCAAGAGGATGTCTGTCAAGTGAGTGCTCTGCCAACATTTCTGAGGAGGAGTGCTTTGCCCCTCTTCCCTCTTCCACACCACAGTATGCCAGAGGGGTATTCCCAGAATGGGGTTTAGTCATTAACTCTAACAGTACGGTAAACCCTCTAGAAGAGCACCACAGCATTGTTTTACTTGGAGAATGAAGCCGTCATGCTCCACCATGAAGTTAAATTGATTTATCAGTAAATCACATTCTCGCAACACGCCTCTGCAATAGGGTTAAGCAAGTGTTTGTTGTTGTATTTTTCATACAATAATAGGGTTTCTCTGTTTACTGTGTGTGTTTAAGGCTCTCTACATACAGATATGCACACATTTGGCTGTGGGCTCTGTTCTCAACTGTGTTATTCAATGCAATATTCAGATTTAACAGCAGATGGTGGTTGGGGAGGAAGGATGGTTGGACATTTAAACATGCATGCAGCCGAAGATTGTTTCAATATTTGTTTTTATTCATCACTTTTTAAAAATTAATTGTATATACAGATATGTTATTTTTCCCCCCAACCTGAAGCTTAATGTGAAACAGCTTATCTCTACTGTAAGTTACAGATGTTATGGAAACAAACCCGCTTTGTTTATCATAATAACAAAGATATGGTGGGTAACATATTTCCAAAACTGTTCACCTGTGCTTGTTATTGTGTGGGACAAAACACTTGCAGGAGTGTTATGTCATCATTGTTTATTCGTCTTGAGTGCACAGGTCTAGGTGATTTACGACTTTCCGTGTGTCCGAAGTGAACCCTTTATTGAAGGAGAGAGGGGGGCAGGGCGGATGTCTATGTTTTCTGGAGTATGTGCTCCATGGGAGTTCAACCTATGACCTCTGTGGTGTTACGATCTTGCTGTACTAGTTGAGCTGCAGGTGCTGAATGAGCTTCATACAAAGAAGAGATGCCTGATAGGATCGCAGTGCCACTTGTGACCTGAGTTTTTGTTTAATAATGAACATCTTTCTTTCTTTCTTTCTTTCTTTCTTACTTTCTCTCTCTCCCTCTCTCTCTCTCTCTCTCTCTGTGTTACAGAGTGGATGGTATGATCAAACAGATGGCTGAGATGAGGGACGTGGATCACCGACTGAGAGCTCTGGAGTCACAAGTATGTTCCATTAACACTGCTGCTAGTTATGGAACATCAGGTCCTCTAAAGCGGTCACTTAGCCCATTTGTGTCCACGTGTCCTCACGTTCTCCATTCTCTGTCTCTCTCCCTGTTCCCTGTTTCCCCCCAGATGGAGTTTTGCTCGAGTGCCATGCAGTGGGTTATGGAGAGTCTGACACAGAGCAATGTGGTGAAGTCCGCTCGTCCCCCACCTACTCTCAATGGTACATCCCCCAGTCTCTTTATGCATGTTATCCTACTACACATCTATCAGTGGCTTCTTAAGAGCTCTCAGCAAATATTTCTGAGCACATGACGTTTTTGTTCCTTTTTTGACTTTTTGTTCCCTTTTCTCTTTTTCAGAAACGCAGTCATCGTTTGCATCAAGCTGATCCATTTTATTTAGTCATGAGTGTACACACACACACACACACACACACACACACACACACACACTTTGTCTCAGGGTCAGAAGCGGGCAGTGTGTTTCTTGCCCCTTTCACCAACACATTTTTTTTTAACAACTTTTCACGTCTTCGTAAAAAGGGCCCCTCATTGTTTTCTATTTCCATTTTTGAAACGGCGCTTACTTTGCAGTTCTTTGTTCTCAATGTTCCCCTGTGCAAAGTGTTCCCCTGGGACCCGACCTGCTTCTCCCCCTTCATTGGACGCAAACCTGTGTGTGTGTGTGTGTGTGTGTGTGTGTGTGTGAGAGTGTGTGTGTGTGTGTGTGTGTGTGTGTGTGTGTGTGTGTGTGTGTGTGTGTGTGTGTGTGTGTGTGTGTGTGTGTGTGTGTGTGAGTGAGTGACTGTGTGTGTGTGTGTGTGTGTGTGTGTTTGTCGGGGGGGGGGTGAGTTGGTTTAAAGGAGGGTTGCTTTACTCAGAAATATGACTGGGGGGGTTGTGGTGGTG
Source organism: Alosa alosa (assembly GCF_017589495.1). NCBI lineage: Eukaryota > Metazoa > Chordata > Actinopteri > Clupeiformes > Clupeidae > Alosa > Alosa alosa. Next base: position 11,612,078 of record NC_063210.1, on the reverse strand, counting down.
GTGGGTTTGTCTTAACAGAATGAATGGCATAAATGCTTCTGCATTGTTGTGCACTTTTTTAAAAACCTGTGTCATATGAATTTGCAATATTTTTTACTGATCGTTTTTATGGTTTTGCAATATATGCCAAACAGAAACAGTGCTGCAGAAAAAGAGGTGCTCGAACAACACACTGACAGATTTACACTGGGTCATGGGACTCTGGGCAACCACTCAGCTAACTGCCCTGTGCTGGGTGAACAGCTGTAATCCGGTTGCCTGCCAGTTAACGCTAGGCTAACTCTGTGTGTTTACATGTAATCACAGAAGGAGAGAGAAAATGGACATGGCATTAGCAGGTTAGCTGCTGTGCATGTTAGCAAAGAAGCTACACTACTATTTGCACAGAGTATATACAGAATAATATATAGTTACAAAACACAGTGTGTGTGCTAGGAAAACCAAATATAATGCTGGAATTGTATTTATGTTTATAGTCTATTTTTAATAAATATTGGACAACTCAATAGCACTTTTGCTTATAACCAAATGTTACAACAGTACTAGTGTACTGTAATCGCAATTGTATTGATTTCTTTGTCTACACTAAAATTTTGCCACTTAGGCTACAGGGTACATACAAGATAAGTGGCCAATCTATTAGAAGTCCTTCTGTTTTTTGGTTGTCGCTGCTGTTTATTCTACTGTACATTGTGAGGGTGTTCTCTCCTCTGTTCCTTATGCAGGGACAAGCTGACTCTAGGGCTTCATCACTGACTGTATCCACATAAGCGCTTGACAGTTTTACTTATCCATTAGTCTGTAATATATACGGTGTTACTTAAGAACTTGTCCCACTTAACCACTTTCTTGGTTCATTCAGCAGTTTTAAGTTTAGTGTCATTAGTGTCTAGTATTCTAGATTTAATATTTTCTTTAGTCTTTAATATTGTGCATCAGTGGTAGTGTGTGGTATGCAGGGTCTTATTTTAAAAGATGGCGTTTAGAGGTATGGAACAGCTCAGCAGAAATGACCCATGAGATGGGGCGAGGGCTGAACACATAGTTCTGCAACGTGTCAATGCTTCTCACATTTCTTTTGAGGTTAAGAGTCATCTAATTCTCTCTCTCCCTCTCTCTCTTACTCATGCTTAGACTACCTCTCCAATACCATTTGTTCCTATCCAGCAGTTACAGTTTGTTTGACACCTTTTACTTGTGGTTCTCAATTATGTTCAAGGCCTCTATGACATGATCATATCAAAGTATTTGTAATAAAGGTTAACAATCCCACAGACGTCTTGTTTCAACTCAATGATTCGATCGATCACACATCTGACGTTGAAAATGAATCGCAGATAAGCTGTTAGTCTCTATGTTGATGCACGCTTTCTATTTTTTTCCTGTCATACAGCCCGTTGATAATAAGCGGGCAGCTTCTTGCTCGTAACCAGAGACAAAAGGGTAAGAGTCGGTCAGCTCACCCATGATGGCTAGATGAAGTGACCTTTAGGGGAAAAAAGAGGGATGGAAAAAAAAAGGGTGAAAGGAGGAGGTGAAAGGGGGAAGAGGAGAGTGCAGAGAACGGAGGAGCTCGAGAAGAAGTTTCAGCGACGGAGAGATCAATTGAAGGTCATATTATGTGCTGTAATGGGCTTGCCATTGAGAGGGACTTTATATAGCCAGCTTGCCCACCTGTCAGAGGCTAGCCAGGCCTTACTCAGTGAAGTGTCAACGCTTGGCTGCTCACAGCCCCTGAGTGTGTGTGTGTGTGTGTTTTGTTAGCACGTGAGTTAGGCCTGGTGTCCCTGCTCATACTCACTCCCACCCCAGACCCCCATTGCTCTCTCTCTATCTCCCACTCTCCCCCTCTCTCTCTCCCTCACTCTTTTTTAAGGGCAGAAGCCGCTCCATACTTGCATAGCCATGTGGCTCCGTCAGTCATCCCTCAATGCGCCACTGTTCCACGTCGTCCTCTGTGTGTGACAGCGCGTGAGTGAGCCAGTGTGTGCGAATGTGCCTAGGAGTACACACCGGGGCCAGCCACTCTCTCTCTCCTTCCCTCTCTCAATCTCTTTCTCTGGGCCACTGCTCTGACTCCCTCCATTGGGGCTAACAGAAAGAACAGAAGATATCAACCGGAAGATTCTTCTGTCTGGGGAACCGTGTTCTTTTGGAAGTAGCTTTTGTCCTTTTGGAGCTGTGAGTGTGTTTGGATTACACTTGGAGTTTCCCTGTGCTGCTGGGTTTTTGTGCACACCGGTGTGGATACCTTCCTGTTGAGCTTGTAAGTTGGACTGGTCTTCCAGTCAGTATTTCTGAGTGGCTTCTTCAGAGCTGCCTGTTAAGATGGCTGCCAGGCGTTTGTGGCTGCTGGGGTTGCTGGTGGCTCTGCTGAGCGTGGGCATGAGGACGCAGGACGTGGCCGCAGAGGCTGAGGAGGAAGAGGTGGCCGGCCTGGAAGAGGAGGCCGAGGAGGTGGACGCTGGAGAGGAGGAGGAAGAGGAGGCCGAGGCGGGTGAAGATGATGATGGAGATGGGATAGAGGACACGGGAGATGGTGATGATGATGAAGAAGAAGAAGAAGAGGCCGCTGAGGAGGAAGATGTAGAGGAGGAGGAAGAGGAGGCTGCTGCAGAGGAGGAGGAGGAGGAAGAGGCAGAGGAGGAGGAAGCTGAAGAGGCAGCCGCTGAGGAGGAAGAGGAGGAGGAGGAAGAGGCAGCCGCTGAGGAGGAAGAGGAGGAGGAAGAGGCAGCTGCTGAGGAGGAAGAGGAGGAAGAGGCAGCTGCTGAGGAGGAAGAGGAGGCTGCTGAGGAAGAGGACGAGGAAGAGGCAACTGCTGAGGAAGAGGAGGAGGAAGAGGCAGCTGCCGAGGAGGGTGATGATGAGGAAGAGGAGGAGGCCAGAGAGGAGGAAGAAGAGGAAGAGGCTGCCGAAGATGCTGATGAAGACGAAACTGATGAGGCTGCTGATGAAGATGATGCTGAGGAGGAGGAGGAAGAGGCTGATGCGGCTGAGGAAGAAGAGGAGGCTGGTGAGGAGGAGGAGGAGGCTGCAGCTGAGGAGGAGGAGGACGAAGAACATTCCGATGACGATGAGGCAGAGGATGCTGAGGAGGAGGAGGAGGAAGATGCTACCAATGAAACAGAAGTAGAAGCTGCAGGTAGCGTATCTACTGTCTGTCTGCTAGCATGTGCAATAACTGGGCGATGACTTTAGTTTAACTGGGATGAGAAATGATAGACTTTAATTGAGATTGGTTGATGCTATGGAAACAGAGGGAAGCAAATCTGGCAGCCCTAACATGAGCACTGTGCAGTGTTGAGTTGCAATGCACTTATCAAGCAACTTTACCATCACAAACTTGAGCTTCATTGAGCTCCACAAGTTAATTCAGATTTTAAACTCCCTTATTCACCGAAACTCATTCAGTGAATTTAGACTCTTAGACATTTGTAGGCTATTGCTTTTGCTATCATTTTGTAACTCCGTTGCTGTGGTGGACAGTCTGTTCTCAGAGCTGTTCATGTAACTCTCCAGGGCATTTTTTCTAAACACCTCATCCCTAAAATAGGCTGCTATATCAGCACAGCCATGGGTATCCCAACTATTCCAAACTCTTTAAGTCCCCTTCACTTGAGCGATGCTCCAAAGTAACATCAGCCTCCGAAATGTATACATTACTGTATATTACAGTACGTATCTATTACATAAGATGCTCCTGTGGACTTGTATTTCTGGCACCATTATTTCTGGTTAAAAAGAGTGTCACCCTCAGCAAAGCTCCCCAAGCCATGACAGTGAGAAAAAAAACAGGCCTGGAGTGGCCAGTAAGCCAGAGACAGTCAACTCAAAAACAAAGGAGCCAATCACAAAAGCGGAAAATCAAGTTGGCACAGCTGCCGGGTTTCCTTCCAGCCAATTATGTGTTGGGATGTAGCCGCGGTTCTGGCAGATCAAGGACAACCAGGCAAAGTAGCTCAGTGGGCAAGTTAGCTGCCTGCCACTTTGAGCTAAAACAACAATCGCTTAGCCACTGCTGCTGAGATCGGGTGACCATAAGGGTAGTCGGGTTGCGGTTAGAAATAAGTCAGATAGTTTTTCACATTCCCCAGGGGCACAGAAGTCATCTTAGATTATTTCCATTCTTTTTTTAGGCTTTAAGTCTGTATTCTAAATGAGTCTTACTAATTGCTTTTCATCTAGCAATGTTTTTATGTGATGATAAAGCAGAAGTATCAATGAAAAAAAATACTCTAGTGATGACAGCCCTTTAGTAATGATTAAGCTGAAAATATCTCTCTTTGCCACACGAGACACACTGTGAAGTATTCAGTGAGTTTGACGACAGCTTGTAAAACAAGTACAACTTTCAGATAGACTGCAGTTCTCCTAAGTGTCTTCCTCAGTTCAGTGGTCGTCACACCATCATTTTTGCAGCAAGTGTGAGAAGTTCATACACCTCAGTCTGCTGAGAAAACACGTATAAATGTAAAGATTTCCCCTTCTCAACACGAGAAGGGTCTCAAATAGAGCTATACACAGTTCAGTTCAGGCTTCACATGACCCCTTTAATCTTTGACAGAGGCCGAGGAGGAGGAGGAGGAGGAAGAAGAGGAAGAGGAAGAAAGTGTTCCGTCACATTACCATTCTGGATCACTCTGCAGCGTCTGCTCAGTCTGTGAGGTACGGCGACACGCATCAAGATGTCAACCATATTGTCTTTTTTTGCTAAAGAAAATACTGAGGTTATGTGTATTTATGGCATACACAGCACCTGAGAAGAAATGGTAATACCATGTCGTGCTAGTTAACTTGCCCCCCCCCACCTCCCAAAACACACATACACACACACACACACACACACAGACATGACAAGCTGGTCTCTAAGTGTGGAGCAGCAGCAGTGCTTTAATTATTTATTTCTCTTTATTTTTCAGCCAGCAAAAGGTTGTAAAATGAGGCCTCTTCGAGGTGTGAGATGTAGGCCTGCTTTGAATTTTAATGCCCGCTCACAGAGAAAAGGCAAAACACAGCCAGACAAACATTGACTTTCTGTGCCAATAGCTGCAAGCACGCCGACAAAGTGCACCCCCTATTTTAAGCCCGCTTTAGAACAGTCATGTCTTCCAGGTCTTCCCAAAAAGCCTCCACATCTTCACCTGCTTAGATGTTTTCAAGTTTGACTGAAAATGATCTCAGATGTATGTACTCTCTCTAACTACCCATCCCCATCCCCTCTCCCCTCCCCCTTCTTGACTTCTACAGACTTGCGGCCACTGTGACAACTGCCCCTGTGAGGAGGGTGATGAGTCGGATCACTGCCAGAGCTGTGATGTAGGCTACATATGACACACACACACACACACACATGCTCACACATGCACATATAGACCATCTCTGTATGTCTGTAATATAATCTTACACATGTCAACTGCACTTAGATTTCATGAACATGATGTACCCTGGCACACATGGTTGGGTTCATCATGATCTCTCTCTCCCTCTCTCTCTCTCTCTCTCCCTCTCTCCCTCTCTCTCTCCCTCTCTCTCTCTCTCTCTCTCTCTCTCTCTCTCCCTCCCTCTCCCTCTCTCTCTCCCTCTCTCCCTCTCCCTCTCTCCCTCTCTCTCCCTCCCTCTCTCTCTCTCCCTCTCTCTCTCTCCCTCCCTCTCTCTCTCTCTCCCTCTCTCCCTCTCTCTCTCTCTCCCTCTCCCTCTCTCTCTCTCCCTCCCTCTCAAATTCAAATTTCAATTCAAATTCAAATGGTGCTTTATTGGCATGACAAATATGACACTTGTATTGCCAAAGCAATTGTTACATAAAAGTACAGTATCAGGATCTAAGCAATTATACAGGTACAAGGGATAGGGGTACATGGACAAAGTGTAAAGAACATATATATATATATTTTTTTTTTTTGTCTGTGTCTGAGTACAACATATTGAGTTCAAGTTCTGAGTGACTCAACATAGGCAACAAACTTACAGACATACAATACATCAGGGCACAAATCTAAAGTGGACTGAGTAGAAACTTCAAGTATGGTACAGTATATACAACATGAGGGGACTGTGTTGAGTTAGTGTATGTGGCTGTGGCTGTGAGAGAGGGGTGCGTGTGTGTGTGTGTGTGTCTGTGTGTGTCACATGTACATGCAATACAAAAATCACTCAGTGTCTCTCAGCTGGTGACAGGCAAGGACATATTGGGCAGCAGTAATACAGCTGTCTGTGTCTTCTCCCAATAGGTATAGTATTTTATTCGGGTTTGGTAGGTCATAGAAATTAGGGATTTTTTCTTTCATTTTTGGGAAGTATGTATATTGCGAATTGATTCAAATTTTGGGCATTCAGTTAAAAAGTGTAATTCAGTTTCAACAACATCATCTCTGCACTGCTGGCATAGACGCCGCCTTTTTTTTGAAGCCATGTCTTTTGTGTCTTCCTGTTTCTATGGCTAAACGGTGTTCACTGAGTCTGTATTTCGTTAGTGTGCATCTCAAATTTGTCTCTTTTATTTTTGTTAGGTAATGTGCAAGTGTATATTTCCTGTTTAGGGTCAGATAGCATTGCATTTTACTTTGGGATTGTGTTTTAGATTGCCAATATTCGTCATAAATGTCTTTTAGGTTTTGGGGGGTTTGGTTAATCCAAACATTTTGTGTGGATGTGGCCTGGTATTTGGCCTTTAAAGTGTTGGATGTCTCTGGAGGAGGGTGACTGAAGACCAGGTTGGTAGGGGAGTTATCTTTGCTCAACTCTTGGTGTTTCAGGGCTTTATAGTGGAATGAGTTTGGGTCACTCAGACTTACATGTTTGATGAACTTGTTTGCCCTTTTCTGAATTTTTATCAGCAGAGGGTATTGGCCTAGTTCTGCCCTACATGCGTTATTAGTTGTGTGCCGGTGGACTTTTAGAATGGCTTTACAAAATTCAGTATGCAGGATCTCAACTGGGTGTTTTTCCCATTTATCTAGGTCCTGATTTCCAAGTGGGCCCCACACTTCACTGCCATAAAGGGCAATTGGTTCTATTACTGATGAGAACAGTTTTAGCCAGATTTGGATTGGGATTTCGAAGGAAATTTGTCTTCTTATGGCATGAAGAGCCCTGCGTGCCTTGTCTCTTAATTCATTCACTGCCATGTTGAATGATCCTTTATTATTTATTCTAAGGCCTAGGTAGGTGTAATCTGGTGCATGTTCGACTTCATTAGGTCCTAATCTAAATATGGGTTGACTTCCCCGGTATCCGGATCTTTTTTGGAAGATTAATATTTTTGTTTTATAACTCTCTCTCTCTCTCTCCCTCTCCCTCCCTCTCTCTCTCTCTCTCTCTCTCTCTCCAGATGTGCACTCTCTGCTACATGTGTCCCCTGTTCTGTGACACTATCTGTGCACCAGGTACAGTACGCTTTTCCTTGTCAGTTAGAGACGATGTCACGTTGACGTCGCATAGCCGTTTAGTAGGCAACGGTGTCTGAGAGTTTGTGTTTTTTGTGGCGAGTGGTTCACTTGCTACTCATTTCACACCCTCTTCACACTCTGTCTGTCTGCAGCACCAATAACACATTTATCACCACAGGCAATCCACAGTCAAATAAAGCATTTATTAAAATACAAACTCAATGGTGTTGAAACATTACCTGTTTGCTTAAGGAGGCAACATATTTACTAGATCGAATCATGTTTGAAAAGGGATTTCATCAAAGGGGAAGTGATGAAATATTTGATTCTATTGATTGAACTGGGCATGATCTAGGATCAGAAACCAGCTCATCAATAATGTACGAGGACAACAATATATATGCATATGTATGTTTTGATGTTTTTATATAGAAAATAGAGGGATAGCAATGACATCGTCTAGACATGTGAGACCTCTTCCTCATCAATTGCTCTCTCTCTCTCTGTCTTTCTTACAGGTGGCTTTGTGGATGATTTCACTGGATCCATCTACCAGTGAGTCATGCTTTCATTACCCGTACACTTACCAGCAGTGCTGTAGTTTAGTTAGCTGTAGTGGATATACTGTGATGTAGTAGTGTAGTAGTGGGTTTCATGTGATCAACCCCAAATGTTGATATGTATCCTTGCCTATTTTAAAGGTGCTCTAAGCAATGCCATGCGTTTTTTAGGCTAAAACCTTTTCTCAGTTACTGCAAACATCACCTAACCAACCGCTAGATGTCTGTGTCCTGAATACACTGTAAAAAAATGTGACCTCTGTGGACAGCCCAGGCTCCAAAAATGGCAACAAAAACAACCTGGGCAAACCTAGCCCATAAAAACATAACAAACTGTTCCAGCAAATCACAGAAGAGATGCGCGTTTAGGAGAGTTTAATTGCACAGGAGTATAATTATTAATTAATATTAATTATTATATTTTATATTATATTTGAATAGCAAATTATATATCTATACTATACGCATATACAGTATACATACACTGGTTAATTGATCGATTGATGGATGTGTGTGGATTTGTGTGCGTGTGCGTGTGTGTGGGCGTGGGAGACATAGATAATAAACGTTAAGATAATCTCTCTCTTCCTCTGTACCCCCTCCTTCCTCATAACCTTCTCAACAGGTCGGTCATCTCCCTCCTCTGAGCGCAGCGCCGACCCCCACCCCTGCGGTTGTGACTACCCCACCTCGCAGTTATGGGTCACCTTGTCATCCCCTCTCTTGACGTCCGCCGTGGGGGAGAAAGTTACTCTCAGTGCAGACTGAGATCAGGTTTACCCTGTCAGCTGATTAACGTCGCTGTGGGGAAAGAAACTGATCCCAAGTCTGCTAGACTGGATACTTTCTCCGCCTGCAGCATGTGTTACTGTGACCTTTTTTGAGAGCAAATAACTTCTTTGCACAACTGCAAAGAAGTTATTTGTAGGGATTGTCAATTGATCAATACGAATAAGAAAAAAGATGTTTTTAGCAAAGACTGTTATTTAATTGGTTTATATGTCTGTTTTTAGGCCAGTTGGTTGAAAACTCATTTTTTTCTTCATTTTGTTTTTGTCTTGTGTTAGATGCTGTAAATTGCATAGGTTACCCAAAGACACAATGGTACCAAACCAGTTCTCATGTCTCAAGTCTTGGGGGTTTAAATGTAAACCAATTTATACCTTAACATGGAATGTGTTGTGTCAGAAAGCCACTGTTAGTTGTGTGCAACTGGCGACCCTTAAAACAACAGTTAGCAATCAGTTGCACACAGATATGCTGTCTCATGCTACGTGCCTATTTGTCTTAAACGCGATTTCACCACTCTTGCACTCTCAGGTCAAAGGTGAAGGCAATTGGCTCACCCACTGCTGGTCCTTTTCTAAAGTAATATTTTCAAAGACAGACTTCTTTACACATTGTAATTAGAGCACATCGTCTGGTGAACAGTCTAGCTGGTGATACACACCAATACAAACGATTCACATACATTAGAATTGTTAAAGTAACCTTTACCTTCTCAAATGATACAAGGCTGCCATTCAGTAATGCAAATACTTTAATTTACACTGCATGTCATGTAATACTGATTCAGTCAGTGAAGTCAATACATCATGCCAGTTATCTTACCCACTACTATATGAAAATATGTTTTTTCCCTTTCTTTTTTGGATTTTATTTTCCACCGATTAAATGACACAAATACATGGACAATGGGCAGTGTTATGTATTATTTATCTTACCAGAGTATTCCGGCGATTTTTCACATAGATCTCTTTTTCTTAAGATACTGTCGGTACAAAAGATCCTGAAAACAATCGGTTCTACCTCGAATTTGCTGCAGCCAACAGCTAAAGCTCCCAGGCAGCCACAGTGCTACAGTCTGGGGGCATGAACATGGGTGCTCATGAACTTGCCACCACCAACCACAAAAAGGAAGCAACACATTCTTCACCAGACAGGCATGGTGAGTGAAAGGCGCTTAATGCATATGAAGACAATCTGGTAAAAGTTTATTTTATTATTGCTTATATTCTTCGCATTTAACCTACCGAGACCAACATTTTAAAAAAAAAATGCTCTTTCCTTTTTCTTACTGAAATCCATCAGCTCTTATTAAGATATTACTGAATTCTGACCCGTTTCTCCTAAACCTTTTTTAAGAGAGATAAGGAGAAAAAAAATGGTAAAAGAATACAAATGTTTTTTCGATGTTCATGTTCAATTGACAGAGGAGGGATCTTATAGTGAAGGTTCAATATGTCTTAGCAGCCTGTTCACTTAAGGTAGACTTTTAAAGGATTTATAAAGACATTGACGATAAACATGCACTCTTTGTGGTTTTAACACACTAAACTATAACTATAGTTATCAATTTATGACAACCTTATTCTCTGCATGTCAAACCAACAGAGACTCATTTAAACATATTTGTGTCACTGAGACCAGTATACATCACAAGCAATTAGAACAAATTTGCAATGCAATCCAATACTGGAATATATTGAACATTGATAGCTCTGTGAAAGGTGCAAAAGGTGTTCAAATTGACATGTGAAAACCAAAGTGGCAGTAGATGTGTTTTTGCTTAGCTAATACTAGCTGTTGTGGGTGTAGGAAGCTTGTTTGGTGTGATTTTATCACTACCCTCAGGACTGGCTATTTTGTTGCTTTTGCCAGCAGGGAGACCGGTCTGCAGGTCCATCCTCTGTTACATCTATTGTTGTCACACCATCATCAGCTGTCATCGGTTCTAAGCAGTCAAGTAGTCAAGTCACTATGCAAGTAGTCAAGTCACTATGCCTCGAGTCCGAGTCCAGGTTCGATTCCCCAGTGTTCAAGTCCGAGTCAAGTCCAAGTCATTAAAAAAAAATTCCAAGTCAAGTCTGAGTCGAGTCCACTACTCATTTGAGTCAAGTCCGAGTCGAGTCCCTATTGATCAAGTCGAGTCCACGTCCAGCACTAAAGTAAGCATAGCCTACAGTACATGTCGTTCCATTTTTTCCCATTGCAGATGAAATCCTTAAAAGCAAAACGGACAATCTTCTGTCTCCATGCAGGGGTGCCATCACTTGTGTGAAAGTACTATTGCCAAATTTCTTGCCAAACCCAATGTGTATTTATTATATCGGAGAGAATACCATACCATAGCCATACCATTATGGAGTGAGGATTGTCTCAAAATGATTTAAATATATACAAAAGGATGTATATACATATACATACATTTATAAATATCCAAATACAAAATACAAATATAAAAATGTGACATACAAATAAATAAACTAATTTATTTAAATAAACGTGTCTTTGTAAATATATTTTCGAGATTTGAAAATAAATATGCTTGACTTTGTATGTGGAATCTGCATTTGTGAATCTCCTTTTTGCTTTTATGTCGATGACATAATTTTGAGACATTCCTACTGCACACCAGAGAATGTCTAATAGCCAGAACGATTTATTATCGGTTTCGATGTGTAGTCCCGTTTTTTATTTCATAGACTGTATAAATAAGTCCATTTAGCAATATTGTCTGTCAGATAGCGATCTCAGCTGAGCTCACGTTATGTTAACCTAGAAGCTATGTTAACATCTGTAACTTAAGATCTGCAACATCTGTAAAACAGCGAACAGAACACAGCCTGTCACTTGAGTTGCAAGACACAATAACTTTAGGGAAAACTACATTTTATTTTAAGGGGGCCCTAAATCGGATTTTAAGGGAAATCTTAATTTAATGTGTTTTGTGCAGGCACCAACAAAGCTGAACAGGCACCAACTGTTTAGCTAGCTGTTTACGTTAGCAGCTGTATGCTGACTAAATGGACTTATTTATACAGTCTATGACATTAAAAACGGCACTACACATCGAAACCGATAATAAATCGTTCTGGCTAGTTGTTATTACTTACCTATCCATTTAATCCAGTGTCTTCCATGTCGTTAATCCTCCTAGTCATAGACCACTTGACTGAACTGAACTAGGGAAAACAGCGTCGGAAAGATTCAGTCAAAGATCCGCTTTAACCCTCTCTGATTCAGTTGCTATCAGTTGATAACAGACATGTTGTGCAACACTGCCATCTGCTGGTTGTTCAGTGGAGGGTGTCTTCACATTCAAATCTAGTGGTATTTATTTGTGGATCTTGGTGTGCAGTAGGAACATAGACTGTATATATATATATACAGTCTATGAGTAGGAATGTCTCAAAATTACGTCATCGACATAAAAGCAAAAAGGAGATTCACAAATGCAGATTCCACATACAAAGTCAAGCATATTTATTTTCAAATCTCGAAAATATATTATTTGTATGTCACATTTTTATATTTGTATTTTGTATTTGGATATTTATAAATGTATGTATATGTATATATATATATATATATATATATATATATATATATATATATATATATATATATATATATATATATATATATCCTTTTATATATATTTAAATAATTTTGAGACAATCCTCACTCCATATTTTGTCAGAAGTAGTGTGGATCATAAAAGGGCCTCCCCCGGGCATTTTTTTTTTTTTTTTTAAATTCTGGCTGTTGAATAGCCTACACAATTTTAGCACAGTTTGGGAGGGACAGAAACAGAACAGGGCCCATCTTGGTAGCTTCTTTCTGACTCCTGTGACGTGAACACTGGCTACCTGCAACTGCATAATGTTATCACTTCACTGACACTATGGAGACATAGGCCTATTTCACGTCAACAATGGAGATGAAAACTAGCTTTCGGTTAACGGAGATGCAGATCATCTGCCTAATTAATTTATTTGCGCAACAGGCCACATTCTACGTTCATTTCAGCGAGATGAGTTAAATAAATGTTTTTTTAAGCTGCCATCGCCATACTATTTGCTACGATATTCATCTGTTAGAAATAAAACAATTTGCTATTTCCTTTTTTTTCGTGCAGTGTTAGGCTAGGCTATCAAATCGCTCGTTTGAACAGTAACAGTAGGCTTATCCACGTGGTTTTAAATATAGTTGTTTCTGGCCTACCCACAAGAGGTTCAGTTTGTCAGTTTCACTTGCGCAGACACGTAGGCTTACATTGACACTCTACATGGACACTCTACTAGGCAATTTAATGTTATGTCTATATTTTATGACACCAAAATTAAGAAGTATGCAATTTTGATCGGGAAAACTTTTAGTTTATTTTTCTTTCGATCCGACAGAAGCACGGCAGGGCACGACCCAAATGAAAATGAATGAATGGAACCTCGCTTCTCGCGTCAGTCAGGAAAAACACTGTTCACCAAGTCACGATGATCAGCTATCCAGCAGCAGTGTGTGATGTTTAGCCTAGGCTGAGTGTAATCTTAGGTAATGTCATGTCATTTATGAGAACTAATATTGCCTGGCAATAGGCCTGCTACATTGAAATGGCGGCGGCCATGTCTCCAGGCATTTTGGTGTTAACGTTAGTTTGCTTTGCATGTGAACATGACGTGATTTGCGATGTAGGCTATGACACGAAGCAGTAGCCTAACATTCCCCTGAACTAAAATTAGCATTACAAATCATTTGGACATTAAAATTATAGCCTAATGACATACTACAATTATAGCCTTAATACAGTATATTGCAAAAAAAAGTCGAGTCATCGCGAGTGCGAATGCACGAGTCTGAGTCCAAGTTCGAGTCAATCAGTGCTCAAGTCCAAGTCAAGTCACGAGTCTCTAAATGTAGCTAATGACTCGGACTCGAGTACTACAACACTGGTTCTAAGTTTGTCTTAAGTGTCAAGTGTAAACTTTAACAGGAACAAGGAAGATGAGCATAAATTTGTATGGACATTATCACACAGCATTATAAAAAAGCAAGATATAGGTTGCCAGTAAGAATGGGCAAACAAAGGTGTTGCTCTGAAGAAGATTTAATACTTTCCGTGAGCCTCGTTCTCGGGTAGAATCATGAAAGTAGGAACATTCAATTGTGAACTTTCTATACCAGCTTACAAGTGGTATCAGTCTTCTCAAGGCCCCTTGAAGGTTGAAGAGAATGTCTGTGCTGGTGTCAGCTGTACATTTTGGTTTCATGGCCCCTATTGATCCCCTATTCTCCTGTGTTTTCACTTCATCAGAGGGCCGCCTGTATCTTTTCAGTCACACAGTGTTGTCTTCCCCTCCACCTTTATCTCTCTCCTCACTTACTAGCTACATCAGTGGTTGGTCAGAACTTCATCAAGAATAGGTCATTGTGATTCCATTATAGTGTCATGGCATTTGGATTCTATTTGTTTGGGCCTTCGGTGTGCTCAAGATCATTAAAAAAAAAGGTAGGTTTATGTCTTTCTCTGAAGATTGATTCACTTTTTGGGAGGGGAATATGGTAGGAAAGACTAAGATTATTAAGTACTTCAGTGTCAATTCTTCAATTCCCAGTAAAATAGGAGGTTTGTGTGTTTCTAAGATATAGATACACAAACATTGATCCTTTTCTTGCTCTTTCTCTCTATCCCCAGATGAACTTGTCAGTCATTCTCTTGGTTGTGAATGTGGTTGTCCTTGTTGGAGCTTCAGATGGTGAGGAGTGTTAAGTCATTGTAATCCCCTAACGCATTTATTCTCTAATTCCTTAAAATATGTAAACAATCTAAAGGTCTCTTTGTAATATTATATGCTTCTGTCATAGCTTCCAGATATCTTATATGCTAACATTGCCATACGTTTTATCAAATGGATGTATATTGGGTGGTACTGTAGATTCAAGTCAATTACACTTAGGCTAATTAAAGTAGATTAAAGTTAATGCACTTAAATACATTTTCAGTGGAGATTTTCATTGAAGTTTTCTTTCGGTCTAGAACTAGGCTTAATCCATATGGTGATGCTATATATGGAGTAGACTGCTTGTCGCATGACAGTTTCGTGGCTATCTCCACAATCCCATTTTGTTTATTCCGAGTTCATACGAGAGCATTTGTCAGTGAATTCTGTATGTATAGCCTACTCTCTACAAAATTAAGTTATTTTCTCTATTTCTCCCAGATTGGTGTTATACAAGATGTGGTATGTTGACTTTGAAACATTTTGTACAGTTGCCATGATTCTCTAAAATTCAAGTCTATTTTCACTAGTTTTACTCTCTGACCGAAATCTATATGCTGACTCCTTTTACAATATTTTTAAAGCATGGTTCCCATTCACTTAAGTCAGTTATTTTAATACTGCTTCTTTTTAAATTAGACTTATCATGTTAATGGTTGATTATTAATTAAGAATAGGATAACATTAATTAACAGTTCCTGAATGTAACAAAATCATGACTTGCAATAAAGCATCTTTATTTCACACATGTCTGGGCTAATGACAGTGATTAATTGTTATTAATGTGCACCTAGTTTGGTAGAGAAGGTGACTTCGATGTGAGTTTGTCTCTGATTCCCTCCGTTGTTTTACTTGTATAGAGAATACTCCCTCTCACTGGGCCGATTATTATCCCAACTGCAATGGGGACAGGCAGTCCCCAATCAACATCAACACTGAACACGTCAAGGGCAGAAACGACCTGAAGGAATTCAACCTGGTCAATTTTACTAATAAGCAAACCATGAAACTACTCATCAATAATGGACACTCAGGTAAACAATGTACACTTCAGATAAACTCACAGAAATGGCTGCAGGTAAGGGCAGTCCGCGTGTGCGCTAAATTTGCTCTGACATATGACACAAGTGTGCATGCAGGGACGGACTGGGACTAAAAAGAGCCCCTGGACTTTCTTCCAAATAGGCCCTAATTACCATTCGCGCGCTGGCACACACAGTCTAACATGATACATTCTCACAATATGATTGTGCCAGTGAAGGTATCACATTCAAAATAGTGAGTCAGATTTGACAAAGATGATCATTATTGATTAATTATTATGCCTTGTACCTTCATTCATATAAGTAGCCTAAACCAACAGGTACATCATATCATTATGGTAAATGGGGATCTATCAATAAATGGCCTTGAGTATCTGTTCATCTTTTTAAGACTAACAGACATTGCACATATACAAAGTCTACAACTTGATCAGGTTGGTGCACAGTGTATCATCAAGATGTGTATGGACGGGTTAGACCTATTGCAAATAATATGGTAGTTGTGGTAGCAAGCTAGACAAGTATACTGTACAATGCGACTCATTCTTTGTCGTTCAATAATGAGGCAACAACCTGTCTGTTTTGCGCAAGGCCAACAAATAAAACTGAAGCGCCATTACCAACAAACGTGCAAATGTGTATGTGAGAGGCAGGGACGACGTTGGAACCAATTTCTGTTAGTGAAACGGATGATGTGTATCATCTATCGCGCACATGTCGATTTCATGTCGATTTAAGATTTTTTTGTGTAGGCTAGGTTGAAAATGTATAGGCACAGTTTAATTTGACTTGACCTTTCACCCCAAGACCTTCAGTAGCCTATACCAGAGCCAGTTTACGGAGAGCCGGATCACTCCCTATTAACTCCATAGTACCTGCAATCTGCTGCAGTTCCGCTAGGGGCGATCACGAATAAGTGCAAAAACAATGGGGGTCTATGGAGTTAAGTGCCAAGCTTGTTCTGACATCAGGGACTTAGGGCCACACACACAGGAGAGGCTTCATATAGACTCTGCCTTCATTAAAGGCATAAAAGCCAAAACGGCAAAACAATTAAATGACAAAATCAGCAAGCACGGAAAATGTAAAAGCCATATCAAATGCATCGAAATTTTACAAAAAAGACAAGAGACCGCAATTGAGAAGGCAACTGAGAACAGTGCAGCTCTGTGGCGGAAACATCATGAGCATAGTTTAAAAACCACAGAGAACTGCATTCGCACAGCGTATATGATCTGCTACACTGACCTGTCATTCAAAATGCAGCCTCACCTGGTCGAACTGCAACAACTCAACGGTGTTGACCTCGGTAACATGCTGCATTCTGACAAGGCATGTCGGAATATGCTGATGTTTATTGCAGAGAAAATGTCAGTGCTTCTGGTGGACTTCCTTAAAAACTCACCCGACAAGTTCAGCATTCTCATTGATGAGAGCACAACAGTTTCAAATAAAACCTGTCTGATAATTTACATTAGAATTCCATTTGAAGGGGAGTGTTGCAATTTTTTCTTCCAACTTGCTGAGTTGCAGTCGTGCACTGGATCGGCGATCTGTGACACTCTGCTTCAGTGCCTTGAGAAGCAGGGTATCTCAAAAGACATGTTGCGCTTGGGTTGGGTTCGCAACGGATGGGGCCGCCGCTATGTTGGGCCGATACAAGGGGGTCGCCACACTCCTACGCGAGGAGATTAACCCCAACCTGATTGTCATTCACTGCATGAATCACAAACTAGAACTTGCCGTCCATGACACTGTCAAACAAATTACAGATGCAAGTCATTTCCAGATGTTCACTGACTCCCTGTACGCCTTCTTCTCTCAAAGTCCAAAGAACATGCAAGAGTTAAAGCTTGTCGCTTCCAATTTGGAGATGCAAGCTCGCAGGATAGGAAGGGTGTTTGACGTGCGCTGGCTATCCTCGTCGTGCACATCTGTGACTGCTCTTTGGGAAAGCTATCCAGCCCTGGTCAAACTCTTCGCGGCACTGGCCGAAGACACATCACGATCAACCAAAGACAGGGCCAAATGTAAGCAGGGATGGATTACTGCACGGGCCTACCGGGCCCAGGGGCCCAAGGGGTCAGGGGGCCCTGAAGCCCAAACCTTTGCATGGAATCATTGCCTCAATATCAACAAATCAGGATGTAGGCTATGAATCTGATTGAATTTAGTATTGGCCATCCCCAAAATGCACCAGAATACAGGAAATCACATCAAACAAATTAAACATTTTCTGGGGGAGGACCCCTAAACCCCCCCTCCCACATATACAACAATAAGTGGGGGGCCCTTAATACATCTGGGCCCAGGGGCCCGAAATTTCATAATCCGCCCATGAATGTAAGGGAATTCATGCTAAGATGACTCAGTGGCTTTTCGTGGTGGAGATGGCATTAGTGAAAGACGCGCTCGAAACGATGCAGGCCCTGTCCCTCTTTCTTCAGAGACGAGATGCCACAGCTGTCACCGCCAATACTGAGGTGGGCGTTGCTGTGCGGACACTGAGGTCCATGAGAAAGGCCGATGGAGTGAACATACGATGTCTGAAGGAGGAATTGGGCAGCAAGCAAACATTTAAGGGGGTTAATGTGTCTCAGCCGAGTGACGGAGAACAACGAAAGGCAGAGACCTTTCGTGAGCGTTTTTTCATCTCCTTGGCCGATAACATTCAGAGCAGGCTCGATGACAACGGCATTTTTTCTGCGGCGGCTGCGCTGAACCCCTCAAATTGGCCCTCCGATGAAGATGAACGGTTGCTCTATGGGGATGACAAACTTCTGACCATTCATAAAAGCCTTGCTATAGCCGACACAAATATGCCCACACTCCTCAAAGAATTTCATGAACTGAAAATGCACTGGTGGTGTCGCAGGGAAGACTTTGAAAAAAGTGCTCACCACTGTCTCCACGCTCCCTGTGTCAACTGCTGAGTGCGAACGTGGCTTTAGTGCGATGAACCACATCCTCACGGAGGAAAGAAACAGAATGCACGTCTCCACTTTGAATGGCCTACTGTTCATTGGTGTTAATAGTCCAGAGGTGGCATCATTTCCTGCGCACAAATTTGCAGAATTGTGGATAAAAGAGCGCCGAAATGCTGCAGACAATGCCCCGACAGGAAAACCGAAAAAGCCACCACAAATTCTTCACCAGAGCCGACTGTTTACTTAGTCTAGTTTTCCAGACCTGTTCCTGAGTGTTGACAGCACGTTGTGCTATTTAGTGAATTATTTTGAGTGTTTGATTTAAGTTAATTGGAGGGTCTTTTCATGGAGAGCACTGATGCTGTTCTATGGTGCTTTCTGCCTGTTAGTTGTGCACGCATGTTTTCGTGACGTTGAATAGAAATCCATATATGGGTTATTAAAAGTTTTGCCATGTTGTGGACTAATCCACGGACCCGAAAAAGGGCCTTTCTACCCTTTGCGTTTTTCTCGTTTTATGCAGGATAAGTCCAATGTTCTTGTCTATGAATAATAAAAAAAAACATCACCCCCTCTGTTTTTTTGTCAAATCGCACCCTGGTTGTTGCCCACAACACACTAGCTTTCTGCTAATGAATGACGTCATTGACGCATTTGAAAGGCTTTTTAGAACAAATAAGTGACTCAAAAAATATAATACTCAGCGGTGTGTATTTTCTCTGCCCCCTCTTTTGCATGCAACATTCAAATTTCTGGGCAAAAAATTATATCCCGAGAAAAGTGGATTTGAGGGGTACAGCTCCATAGACCTCCATTCATTCTGCACTTATTCGTGAGCGCCCTCATGTGGAACCAGAACTGGAACTGCAACCAGTTCAGAAACCGGAAGTTTCCCGAGAGTGGCGGTTCTCCCCTTATTAGACATTCTCTGCCTATACCCAATCAGTGAGTAATAATATACCAGGTTTGATGTGTATCTTTCCACCGGCATGGGAGATATTGGGTATATCCAAATGTGCTAGCATAAGATTTTGGGCAGTAATCGTTGCATGGTTCATTCGAAGCTCTGCATTTTTTCTCTG
The DNA here is from genome assembly GCF_017589495.1 of Alosa alosa. Classification (NCBI taxonomy): domain Eukaryota; kingdom Metazoa; phylum Chordata; class Actinopteri; order Clupeiformes; family Clupeidae; genus Alosa; species Alosa alosa. The sequence continues at coordinate 11,592,521 of NC_063210.1, read as the reverse complement.
TAAGGATTGGTGTTGTAGGCACCTGCAATTAATCTACATAAAATGATTCAAATGATACCAATATGCTTTTGCTCTATTTACTGCCACATTTAACCCTTTTTCGGGTAATTCGTTTAGACTAGAAGGTTGGCATGCAAAAAGGCATGTGTGGCGTGAGGTAATGAGACATTTGTCATCAAGAGTTGGCATTGGTGACACTTTACTCTCAATGGGTGACGCTCGTGGACAAGTATTATGGTGACACTGTACCCTTTTCATTGGCCTCCTATCGTGAAAACGCGATGGTGGAAATGTTGCTAGTTTTCTTTTTCAAATGACAATGATAATTGATAGCATAGACATGGGTGAAACATTTATTTGGAGAGCTAGACACTGATTAGGCTACTTGTAGGGCTGCAGCTATCGATTCTTTTTGTAATCGATTAATCTAGCACTTTATCGATCGATTAATCAGATTTTATTTTTTTTGCATTATTATTAAACAACCAAAACAAATAATGCATAACGAAAATGACATGGCTGTAAAATGATCAAGCAATTGGCACAGAGGTATTTATTCTAACTCCAACATTTGGCTCCAAAACTAAGCCCATTTATTGCAATTTACCCATTTAGTGTTTATTAAGTTAAGTACCAGTGCCAACAATTAATTAATGTTCAAAATGCTCTCTGTAAAATTGCAACCTCTTGTGCATGACTTGGCAAACTGGGCAAATAAAGCTGTCCAATTTACTGTATTTGTAGCGATGTCGTGATATAACCTTTAGGGCTAGGCTATCTATCAATCTATCTAGCCTATCTATCTACGCCTAGCCCTAGCCTACTTTATTGACGCTTGGTGAAACAGCATGTAGTGGATGTTTTCGGTTCAGATGCTTGTTCTTTTCCTTTTTGAGTATGTAATGATCCCAAAACTTTACTTGAAAACTTTAGACATTCTCTGCCATTTATGGTCATCTTGCCTCCGCAATCGCGCCAGCTAATTCAGAACGTATCACGATTCACGCACTAGTGGTGTGCTTCCTGAACAACGGTCCGTGTGGAACAATCAGATCCCTGCGCGTATAGTGCGCATCATAGGAATTTAACGAGGCTTTGAGGCAGGGTTTTTGCCTCGAGTAATTTTTGTAATCGAGTTATTCGAGTAACTCGATGAATCGGTTCAGCCCTAGCTACTTGACTGATGAAGCATATTCAGATAGGCCTATGGCAGTTGGATTCACGGCCGTTCTGGACTTTTCCATAACGTCCAGATTGCCAGACCACCCTTGACTGTTTAAATATCAGAGGGGAGCGCTCCTTGTGTCCTTGTCAGGTGTAAGAGTACACTATTCTCTGTCATATAAAAATACAAACAACAACAAGCAAACCAAACAAGCAAACAAACTTCATTGCCATGTCTGAAGCCAACTCCCCTCTGTCTTTCTGCCTGGTATAGTGAAGTGTAAGCTGGAGGCCGGTGTGGTGGAGGTCAGTGGCGGAGGTCTCCCTCACGAGTACTCCACAATTCAATTTCACTTCCACTGGGGACGGGAGGACCTCGAGCACTTTCCTGGGTCGGAGCACTCCATCGATGGCCACAGATACCCCATGGAGGTCAGAGAGGAGGCTTACATTTCAATTATTATAGTGTGTGTGTGAGTGTATGAGGTAGAAGAGGTATGCCAAATATTGGCGTGTTTGACTTTCTGTTCTTTGACTTTTCATGCGCACGCATGTATGTGTGTGTTTGTGTCTTCTCAGATGCATATTGTCAGTCTGAAGAAAGGCTATAACGCAACTCAGGCCAAAGCAGATCCGGAGGGCCTCTCAGTGCTGGGATTCTTTATTGATGTAAGTTGTAGTAACATATTAGTACCACATGGGGTCAGTGTTGCTAAAATATGCTTCAATTGCTTGTAGACAAAGTAGGTGAAAATTACACAGCACAGCATCTGTAGTGGCCGTTTGTTAACAAAATAACATTAAACTTAAATCAAACGACAACTTCTGGCACCCTGGGCAGGTAATGTACGCAGGCAAGAAATAAAATCAATTCCAGGCTGGATTCGGGTTTTTGGATGGTTTATTTAGTTCCAGCTGCAGCAAACAATACACGGCATCTCTCGCGCTGGTAAAAAACCATGTGCCCACCACCCAGGTGCATACAGGCCTCCTGCTACTTCCTACCTATATTCACCTTTACCTGTGCCCACTACTGCCCCCAGGTGTCTAAATATTTTAGTAAACTAACGGAAAAATAAAGACTACACATATAAATCAAAACAATTAACTAAACAAATAACGAGCAAAAGAATATCACCAAAATACATATTACTAATGTGAGCAAAATCATAATAAACAAATTAACTAAGAAATTAACCACTACTGAAAGCAAACTAATGTAGCTCCAACAGCATCAACTGCATCCATTGCACTATGACTTGCGTGCCATTGTTGACAAGACAACAGCAGCAAATGAAATAGGTGAAACGTGGTAGGCCTACTGGTGAATTCTCTGTCACTAAGGGCAATGAATGAAATTATTAGCCTATTTTGTGGTGGAAAAATTCAATGCTCAACTGTTTTGAAATATTTCATCTTATTCTGTACATAGAAAGAGAGCAAATGGGGATGACTCTGCTTTCCAAATCCTCTTTAAAAAGCCACCAAGAAGCCCAAGAAAGCTTAAGAAACTCCAACAGAGAAATATAACATTTTTTTCTTCATTGTGCAGGCCCCATTGAGGGTACAATCCCAGGGCCCATAACTATGAGATTTACTCTGACCATAGGTGATGGAAGGGGATGCGACAGGCATGCCTGAAGTCTGGAAGAATTTCTCCGACTTTGTGTCAGAAATACCAAACAAGGGTGAGCCATGGGCTTATGATATTGCTTTAATCTGTTGTTCAATCATCAACATAAAACATTCATTTCTTATGACCTAGTACGATAGTCATGTAATCTTGGTTGGTGAATGGTTTCCCTCCTATTTCCCATTTAGGTGATAACGCAAGTCTCTCCGCACTGAACATCTCCATTCATGACTTACTGCTGGACGTCGACCTGACCAAGTACTACCGTTACAATGGCTCACTGACCACGCCTGGATGTGATGAGGCTGTGGTTTGGACTGTTTTTCAACAGCCAATCCGCATCAGTGAAGATCTGGTAAGTCGCACTTCGGGGTAGGGGGTGGGGGGCATATGTGAAGCATATGCTAGATTTGATAAGGTACAATTTTATAATTGATTTCCCAAGTTACAGGTTCACATTTGTGAAGTGTATTTATGATTTTCTCTCTTGCTATATTGCTATACTTTTGAACATCAAAGCCCTGTATTTGTTCTTAACAATACACAAATTCGTGAGTAGCCAAAACCAATATCTTAGGCAAGCCATGCAAACAGTGTTTACATAGTGAGGCCTACCTGTTTCAGTTGGTAAGCAGTCAAAATGATAACAACGGTTGTATGCACCAATTATATCACAACGTTGATAAATATTTCTTTTACCAAATGAGTAAGCATGAATATTCCAAAGGAACTATCTATTTCATTAAGTCAGCTGGAGATATGATATCAGCGGCTGTATGCACAAAGTATGTCCTATCGTTGATAAATGTTTATTTTTCCAAGTGAGTAAACATGAATTTGCAGTTCCGTGCATGAAAAGACTGACAATATGCCCCTCCACTGCGGTGTTCAGCTAAGGTAAACTCTTAACTCTTCCAATCTAGTGTTTCATCAGCGCAGTGCTATCTATGCAACACATTGTTTTATCACATGCCACTGCCTGTGGTGTAGCGAGATTTCTAATTTGGATGTGAGGGAGTTTCTTGTTTTAGAGGAATTTCAACTGTCATGTAAGATTCACATAAAGTGACAGGTGGCTTTACTGAAGTGAAAGGTCATGTTACACAAGAGTCTGTATATGTGATACCTCCGTGAGTAAAATCTCTGCCAGTATTATATTCCTGGTCATGCCTTGCTAAATGACTACAGTATTGTGAGACTTCCTTTTAGAAACGTAATGGAGTTAAACTCAACCACCCATCAGTTAAATGGAAATTCATCACCAGGTCTACATACCATTGAGCCATTTCCTGAATCAGACTTTCTCAGTAGATGTAACACAATTGCTTGTCTCGTGTATACTCTAGAGTGAGGCCAGGATTTTGTGACGGCAAAAGTGTGTTTTTTTTCTGGTTCTTGTTCTTACTGTCTTAATTCAAATTAAATTCTTAAACCACCAACTTACAAAGGTATTTGGTTATATTGTAAAAAAAAAAAAAAAAAAACAACTAGTCATTGTCTTTGCTTCCTCCTAACATACCTCCAAGATACTCAATCTCAGTAAATGACTTGTGACTATAATTTTCCACATCTCTGTAGAGAAGAGACACTGCAGACACTACAGACATTCATCACATTCACATTAATTTGGGGTTAAAACCATTCGGAAGAGTTTGTGGTAGTTTCATTGAGAGAAGTTAATGATACAGATACAGACTCGCATACAGATATGGATCAAAGCTCTTTAACTTTAAACAAAATTAAAACAGAAACTCCTCTCACTCTCTCTCTCTCTGTAACCCCCACCCCACCTCACCTCACTCCCTCAGATCCTAAGATTCGCACAGCAGACAGGAGATTCTGACTTGTATCGCCCCCAGCAGTCACTCCATGAACGCAATGTTTACGCTTCAGCAACCCTGGGTGCCGCAACTTCAGATGAATCTGGTATGACTTTATTCCCTTTGCTGACCCTTAGCTGCCTCCCTCTCCCCCTGTGTGTGTGAGTGAAAACACCCTCTGGTGTTCCTGCACGCTCTATGGTGTTTTAAGCCCCCAACGTCGTCTTCCAGGCAGCGCTGCCACCGTCGACTTAAAGGCACCTAATCCTAACCCTAACCCTAATCTTAACCCATGCCTAACCCTAGCGCCTTCCAGGCAGCGCTGCCTTGAAGACAACGTTGGGGGCTTAAAACACCATGAAACTTCCTGCTCAGTGCTGGGCCTGCAAATGGGAAACAAACTGACTCAACTGACTGTGGCTATTCCAAACATCAACAAGACTGTTCATTTGTCTTGAATGACTACACATTGTGAATAGCAAATTAGCACAGCAGTTGCTGTCATCAAAAAAAAACTCTTTGAAAACTCTGTTTGGGTGTTTGTGTGTGGACAGGGGAAAACAGAATTTTTGGATTGTGACATCAATGGCTGTTTTAGGGTAGCCATGTGGATGGAAATATTTCACCAATATGAAGGAGGAAAAATCCAGTTTTAAAAAATAGCCGACTTTGTGTGGACATAGTGCTGAACAAATGGGAATATATTTCAAATGTTAAGTGTTCCTCCTGTGTAGCCTGCTGATCAGCTGGAGATATCTTACCCATACAAACCCTCTGGATGTGGAGGTGGGACTGGCCTCTCTTATACCACAGTGTGCATGATACACATGTACATGATATAGAATAGGCACCCATGCTCAGTTGCAGGGGGTCGGATCTCACTCATACTTACTTTCATAGATTCTAGTCAGTGTTTATTTTCTAGTTTTCTCTTAGTTTCCTGGTCATCTTGCTTTTTTCCCAGTGCTTAAGCTTGGCTTCCACACTAATTGTATTGTGATGTTGTCTTTATAATAATCATCCATGAGCAATTAATTCATCACAAACATCTTTTGTTTCACACCTGTGTCAAATATTCCATTTCAGGCCATGAATGGTGTCATCAGCTTCCACACTAATTGTATTGGGACGTTGTCTTTGTAATAATCATCCATGAGTAATTTATTCATCACAATATCTCGTGTTTCACACCCATGTCAAATATTCCATTTCAGGCCATGAATGGTGTTACAAGGAATGCGGTGAGTACCACAAAACCTCACTACAATACACTCTACACCCATTGTTCTTGTGAGCAAACGTCAGTTCATATTTATTTTTTTGAGCCTATATTCATGTAAAAAACATTTCCTTGCCTTTGTTCATTCATTTATTTTCATGATCATCTGTATGTGATTCTTCATATGATTGTGCATGACTTTTTGCGTACTGGGTCTTCCTACCAATATTCTGTCTGTCTGTCTGTCTGTCTGCCTGTCTGCCTGTCTGCCTGTCTGTAGATCATGGTCTTTCCCACTGGACTAACATCAGTGGAGCCTTCTGTAACGGGCAGAGCCAGTCTCCCATTAACATTAACTCCCACAATGCCACGTACAAACCCGAATTGGGTTCCTTCAGTTTCTCTGGCTTCTCTAATAAACACACAATGGACTATCTCATCAACAATGGTCACACTGGTATGTGCGTGCACGTGCACACACACACACACACACACACACACACACACACACACACGTCATGGAAGAGTTTCGCCACTATCTCTAACTAGACAAGACTTCTTACTAAACTTATTTAGGTTTCAAACAAGAGGGGTGGGGGGGGCTTCCTCCAAGACGGTCGATAATTAGGTAATTAGGAGCACCCCAACTTGCACACATACCTGTCAACACTCCCGTTTTCCCGGGTTTCTCCCGTATTTCAAGGTCATCTCCCAGCACCCTCCCGTTTTGTTATTTCTCCTGGAAAACTCCCGTAATTTGCATGCCCATCAAACTTTATTAAAATCATTGATACATTCAGGTTGAAATACACCCTACACATACACGATCACTTAATTTCAATTTCAACCGTTTTGTCATAGGCTAAAACCTGGCAACCCAAAACCCAAATAAGGAAGCGGGTGCCGACTGCGCAGCCTGGCTGAGTCTCGTCGTAAGCAAGCGGGCTAGTTGAATGGCCTACTCCAGAACTAGCTGTTGTGAAATTGTTGGGAATTTAATTGATTAACACATCACATAAACTGTTATTGAGTGTTGTTGATACACTGAACTTGTGCCCTCGGAACCAAATCTGACAGCTTTGGAGTTTTGGAAGTAGGCTGCAGGCAGACAGCTGGTGGATACATAACTGGCATGCGTAAGGTAATGGTAAGGTAAAAGCAACGACCGAAATGCAGTGTTGAAACACGTGTATGAAACGTATTAAAGATGCAAACACAGATCCGGTATAAACACTGACCATCCACCCCCTGAAAAAAAATCTCCCGTTTTTGGAAAGCTAAATGTTGACAGGTATGCTTGCACATGGCCAAATGGTGGCAGCCATGGGAGGTGTGCTTCCCCCATCCTTGCCCCTCTTAGTGAATACAATAGAAAATCACACCTGAGGATAAGCCAAATGGTCCCTAGAGAGACTCTAATGAATTATAATCATTCAAGGATAAACAAAGGATACTTGCCTAGAACAAAGACACAAGAAATACACTAGACTATAATGTTTATTCACAATTCTTTCAACACACACACACTACTGTATGTTTGATTGTGGATGTACAGTATATGAATTTGCATTAAATGTACACATAAATAATTAGCATGATATGAATGTAATTCACACACACATGCAAACTTACAGTATGCCATCATGCTGGAACTATTTCATTCTCAAACATATGGCGATTAAAAGTGTATATCTCTGTTTAGCCTCTATAGTTACGATCTAAAACTAGCCTTTCACACCACTATCTGAATGTGTATTCATTACATTAAAATCTATTCAGTATTTTTTTTCCTCAATCTCATGATTGTTTTGATATGACCATGTTCTTTTTTATTTCTGTTATCATTACACCATTCTTTCTCTCTCTCTCTCTCTCTCTCTCACCTTCCCCCTCTCTAGTAAAAGCTGTGCTAAAGGAAGGCATGGTTAGGGTAGGAGGAGGGGGTCTGCCTAACATGTACGACACCCTACAGTTTCACTTCCACTGGGGGAACAGCTCAGCGCATGACTTGGCTAGCTCCAACCACTCAGACAGCACGGAGTCCGATGGCAGTGATAGTTCGGACCAAGGTTCTGCTAGCAGTTCTGGGGGGTCAGAGCATGCACTAGACTCCGAGGTCTACCCAATGGAGGTCAGGGAGCACTACACTGGAGTTTGGATCACTAGTTTTTAAACTATTTGCCATGTGTTCCCATTGCTGTCATTGTGCAATTTAGTTTTTGCCAATAATGTCTCTTTACCATGTATTTCTTTATGATCACGCTGAATCAATATCATACACTACGTTTGTCAAACATTAAGCCCAAATGTCAGACCTCTCTTGCCTTCTCTGTCTGTTCCTATTAGATGCACATTGTGAGTAGGAATGAAAACCTATCAGCAGATGCCGCTCCAAGTGACACAACAGGTTTCGCAGTGCTGGGCTTTTTCATTCAGGTACCATTCCAGAACCCTGGGGACAAGGTTCTGATTCTGAGAGACTCACAGACAGTCACATTAGTGGTATAGGAAGTGTTTACTCTTGTGTAGACCTCTCACCCCCTCAAGAATGGATAAAAGCATCACCTTTAACTTTAAGTAATGGCCTTTTACTGGAAGGCTCTAAGAGAGATCGGTATATGAAAGATGGGTTTGACCATGGACAAGTCTGTCCCCTCCATGGTACTGTAGGTCAGGATGCTTTGCTATTTGTAGGTCAGATCGTATTCATGCTGGTCCCATTTTATTCTGAGCTACAGTGTACTGCCATAAGTTGAGTAATGTAATCAAGTATGTCTCTGTATGTGTCTAGAGTAATTATGTATTGCTGCTAGTAAACCTGACTGTCCGACCGTACACTGGAGTCATTATTGATCGTTATGATATGCGTAGTATGATATTACACCTGATTACATTCGGTAAAAGTGCTCTGAACAATTATTTGGGTATCCCTTAGTTCCCAAGTCTACCTAAGATAATGGAGAAATCTGTCAGGTCCTGCATTCCGTCATTTAATCATTCTGTCTCCTTCACAATCCTTTCAGGAAACTGATGATGAAGACAATCCAGCGATCTGGAAAAATTTTACAGACCACCTTGCAATGATCCAGAACAAAGGTGTGTGTGTGTGTGTGTCTGTCTGTGTGTGTGTGTGTGTGACTCTGTGTGTCTGTGCACAACCTTGTGCAATATCATTTAAATGTCAAAATATAGCTACAAGCAAGAGGAAGCTTCTTTGAGAAATGAGATTCAAATATCGAAACTACCTGAGCAAGGCAAGCTTCTAATCCAGAGCCTCTGTATCTTAAGAGAAGCAGGTTACCAAGTGAGCATACTACAGAGTGGACAATGTATTACTATGATTACTATGATGATTAAGTGAGCTATTGTATAGTCAGTGTAGGGTGTGGGTGTTTGCAGGATTGCAAACAACAAAGGGTTGCAACAATTAGCTGCCAGTATAATCATTTGTATTTCAATTAAGCCAGTGATTTGCATACTCACTTGACATTTGTAAGTGGATGTTTAATAGTGTGAGGATAGTTTTGACAAAGATGTATTGTATTGACTTAAATTGCAACAGTAGGATCACTAGTTGTGTAAGCCCGGATGTGCTCACCTGAACGTATGTATGACTATGTTGGCATGGATGGGTAATGTGTTCCTCATGAAGTGAGCCTGTGATTGTTCTCCCATGTCCCCACAGACAGCACCATTGAACTGCACCAGGACATATCTCTTAAGGCCCTCATTGGGGATGTGGATCTTACAAAGTACTACCGATACCAGGGTTCCCTCACCACTCCCACTTGCAACGAGGCTGTAATATGGACCGTATTCAAAGAGCCCATCAGAGTCAGTAAGAACCTGGTAAGGAGACCCCATTTTGTCTTGCTTTTCATGCTCTTCAACTTCATTTTTGGGATGATAGCTTTGGGCTGATAGTCTTGTAGCAGATAAACATTAAAGCACTTCCATTTTTAATATTAGCTCAGGAAAGCCTTATTTTGTAATCCACAGCTTTTAAAACCACTAGTGAGGCTTCTTAATTAGTTTTCGGTGTCCACCCAATGGAATCACTTCTGCTTCACCAGAAATTTGAATGACAAATTAGAGAGACGACACTCTTGGTGAGTTTCTCACCTTGTTGTTGCAGTCTTGGAATTTTTCTTTTATGCTATTGGGAAAAGCAGAGACCGTCCCTCGTAAACATCAAGTACAGATCAATGCAGATCAACGTCTTCAAGTGAATAAAAAAAAAACAAATGTCATCATCTGCCTAGTTATGATCAATCTTGTAATATCAGACTCCGTCAAGATTTTCTGAATAAAAAAGGAATGAATTGAAAACATTTCACATGGCCAGATCAGTCACACAGCCTCTTTATTGACGGGCTTCACCACGCTGCCACGCACCACACGCTCCCTCCTTCCTCATTCTCTGGCTCACTCTCTGCTCACATGTGGGGTGTCACGCTATCAGGTGACATGTCCTACTCCTACAGATAAGACATAACCTAGCTGTGACCCTGTTGGTGTTTTGTAACAGGATGTGGACATTGACATAGGGTAATTGCTTGCCAGAAAACTCCTTAGAATCAGTAATAATATATCTGGTGGCTGAAAAAAGACCTAACATAGAGATGTTTCGAATGGTTGGAATGGTTTTAAGGAGCAAGTAGTGCAGGTCTGTCAGGTTTACAGGTAGAATGGTTTTAAGGAGCAAGTAGTGCAGGTCTGTCAGTTTTACAGATTTGGACACTCCACACATGATCTTTCTTCCTTTATTCCACTTTCTTTTTGCTTTGTCTTTCTTACTGGGGTACAGGGTGTACTTTTGCCCCCCCCCCCCTGTCTCTAGCTACATGTGGGTATTGATCATACCTCTGATCTCACATGCTTACCAGCACTCGTTTGCGTCAACACGCAGGCAACACAGTATCGCCTCCATCAAATGAATGACTGACATTTTGAGTTCCAAGGGGGATTTACTACTGAGGGTACATTTGCAGACAAAGGAAGCACAGCTATGCATTAGCTTGAGACATTGCCCCTGCTGAGTGGGGTCACAGTCAAAGCTGTATTTTTTATTAGGTTCACCCTATAATTTGAAGAATGGCAGAGTGAGAGAGATTAGGCTGAGTGTCTGTGCAGAACAGGACAGGTGTGTGGAATATGTGGTCTGGAATGCACAGCCTCATGCGCGCGCGCGCACACACACACACACACACACACACACACACACACACACACACACACACACACACACACACACACACACACTTGAATCCTCACACACATGCACATGCACGCACTTGTATTCACCAGCACATGTACTGTAGACACATGTGTGTCCACCCGTACAAACACACACAGGCACACACACACACACACACACGGGGGCAGGACTGGGACACTCTTAATAGAGTGGGGGGCTACTTCAAACATGTTTTTCAGCCACTCATCTAAAATCTACAGTAGTCTGTACCCATCTTCTCATGCATATCTCATACCATGCTCTTAAACTCACACAGTAACCAGCATGGCCTCAAAACGTTACCGGCCAACTGGGAATTCTCCCGATTCTCCCAGATTACCACTCCTCTACTGCAGACCCACAGCATCAGGAGACAAATATAATCTGCATCTCATCATTTACATCTCTCTCTCTCTCTCTCTTTTTGTCTCTGTCTCTCTGTCTCTCTCAGATAAAGAAGTTTTCCAAAATGACTGGGTTGAATAACGTATTCCGGCCTGTACAGCCACTAAATGGCCGACACGTGTACACAACCGTGACCGAGGATCACTCCTCTTCTCCCCCCTCATGCCTCTTCTCCCTCCTTCTGGTCCTGTCGTCCCTCTTTGCTACTCTGTGGATGAACCAGATACAGTAGACAAAAGATATACAAATGCAATCATTCTATCATATTTCATTGCACCATATCACACAGCATCCATCATTCCAAATCAGTGCTGCTAAACGCTGATTTTAAAATAAATAAATTTTTAAATAGATAAACCTTAAATAAATTGTGGAGTAGTGGAGTAAAATGTATCATATGTCTGGCATGAATAATACAGTGTAAGGCCAAAATCACTTCTTCAGGTTTTAGAGTATATATTTTGAATGTTTATTTATTAATGTTTTGTAAATGGAAGTGGGAACAGGATTGTAAACTGATCATATTGATTAATATGCAGTTTGTAGAACATTAATATTGTAAAGGGCAGTTCACACCAAGAAGGATAACGATAACATAAGTATCGCTCTAGCTAACATGAATGACAACGTCCATACGTAAACTATAGCGATAACAACATGACAAAGATACCGTTGGGGTCATAGTTATCATTCTTGGTGTGACCGGCCCTTAAATGAGGAAAGAAGTAAACAAATGTATTCTTCACTGATATCAATAAATTATGGTACTATCTTGAAGGATCTTGTAATAAGATGATGTATGATCAACAATAAATATTGAGACATTATTTTTTTCTGTTGTTTTTTGCAGTTGTTCTGTCTGCCTCTCTACATCTCCTATCACACCAGCAATCACACATGTAATTAATGCTTCACTGGCTTTTGGTACATTTCTAACTGCATTTAAACTGGCTCGGGTAACTCCTGCTTAAGAAGTCTTCCCTTGCTCCCACCCAGGTGGAGAACTTTCTCCCGGTCTCACTCCTCCCATGCTACTCTATAAAAGATGTAGAAAAGGTGGCTTCCGAACAAATCACAGAATTTCTCTCATGGAATGACCTCCTTGATCCTAATCAGTCTGGCCTCAAAAGTGGCCACTCCACTGAAATGGCTCGGTTGTCTGTGACAGAAGCCTTAACATCTGCCAGAGCAGTAGCTCAGTCATCAGTTCTCATCCTGCTTGACCTATCAGCTGCTTTTGACACAGTCAACCACCGCACCCTGCTATCCATCCATACTCCCAAACATGGGCATTACAGGCAAAGCACACTCCTGGTCTGAATCCTACCTCACTTGGGGATCGTTTAATGTGTCATGACTAGGATATATGTACGCATCTCACTGCCTCGCCACAAGCGTGCCCAAAGGCTTGGTGCTGGGGGCCCTTGTCTTAGTGTTGTTGGGGCGAATCATCAACTCACATGGCTTCTGATATCACTGCTATGCATACCCAACTCTATTTTTATTGCCTGATTTCTTAGTCACTTAGGTGTCATGATTGACGACTAATTTACCTTTTCTGACCAGGTTGCCTCTGTCACCGGGTCCCGGTCGTGTCACTTCGTACTATTCAATATAAGGACAATCAGACCGTACCCAACCCAACACATATCCCCAATCACACACATACGCCACATCAGATCATCACACACTCTGTCAAGGGTCAATGAGAATTAAAGAATATTTATGCCATGTAAACTTACTCATTTCTTGTTTCTTTTGATTGTGTTTGTTTGCATTGGCCAGCTTTCAACAAACTTTCGCAGTCTCAAGAGAATGAGGTGAGCATAGTTGCACGCCCATTGGAGCAACATGAAGGAAAACACAACCACAGGTAACAATGCGGAATTACATTTCTATGAAGTTGCCAACTTGTACAAACAATCTGTATTTGCATTCTCAGTTAGTGAGTGAACTTATCAAGAGTTTGCTCTTTAGTGAGATCCTGTAATGACATTAGTACTACATGGTGGTGCACTAAGCAACAGTGCTCTTTTCTTTCATCTGTATCTCTAAGAATAGAATGGGGTCACCTATTGCCATTTATAGTCTCTATGGGATTTTATATACCTAAATATTATTTAACCATATTATGATTGAATTATGATGAAGAAATCAGCAAAGATTGACCCATGTTGTAAGACAGCACCGCACATAAGCCTGAGGTTTATGGTCATGTACTCTGATCAATTAAGTAATTTCTAAAATTAGTCAAATGGGTGTGAACCATATGGAACTCAATATCCCTAACCCTAATCCTAACCCCTAACCCTAACTTGTTTATGACATGTTCATGGGGTCGCGACTTAATGAACATGGGAAATTGTGTTGTGGAAGCAAGACCAGTTAAGAACCATTGCTCTAAGTCACTTGATATGACTTAGAAACACAACTGAGCCCTAAACACCATGTCGTGTGAAGCTGTGTATCAAAGTAGATCAATGTAGAATGCAAATATGAGTACTTTAGACCATTATTTGCCAAAGTATGCGCAATGTGTTTTGTAAAATGGCCTAATAATGAAACTCCCCATAGGACTTTTGGCTATCCAAAATGCATACTGAAAATCAAAGGCTTACTACATGTGAACCCCTTTGTGTAGAAGCATAATCTTGATCTCAAATGAAAAGTAACACTGAAGTTTCATTTGGATTGTATGTCAGGGGCTCTGATATGGAATGACCACACTAAATATGGAATAATTACATTTCTATTTCAATTCAATTGGTGTGAATAAGATGGACTATACATCTACACAAGTTATATTGGATGAAACAACATGGATTTGTATTGGTTCATTTTGAATTGAGACATAGGAAGATAAATTTGATCATGTAAAAACACTACACATCTTTCAAATGGTGTATAATATGACCATGCTACATAACAATATGATTTATAAAAATGATATCGTACACCCAGCGCAAGGTGGTGCAAAGTGCAATGCAAGGCTTATTCAGGAGTGTGGCATAAGGTGTAGTCTGGCGCACTCTTACACCATTAAAAAATCATTACGCCACTGACCAAACCTATAGCAAAATAAAGACCTATAGACCTATAGCAGTCTATAAAGAAAGGCGCATGTAAGACGCACTATCACAAGAAGTAAGCAGCCAAAAGCAGCCCCAAAAGGCTTTCACCACTCTTGCACTCTCAGGTCAAAGGTGAAGGCAATTGGCTCACCCACTGGTGGTCCTTTTCTAAAGTAATATTTTCAAAGACAGACTTCTTCACACATTGTAATTAAAGGACATAGTCTGGTGAACAGTCTAGCTGGTGATACACACCAATACAAACAATTCACATACATTAGAATTGTTAAAGTAACCTTTACCTTCTCAAATGATACAAGGCTGCCATTCAGTAATGCAAATACTTTAATTTACACTGCATGTCATGTAATACTGATTCAGTCAGTGAAGTCAATACATCATGCCAGTTATCTTACCCACTACTATATGAAAATATGTTTTTTCCCTTTCTTTTTTGGATTTTATTTTCAACCGATTAAATGACACAATTACATGGACAATGGGCAGTGTTATGTATTATTTATCTTACCAGAGTATTCCGGCGATTTTTCACATAGATCTCTTTTTCTTAAGATACTGTCGGTACAAAAGATCCTGAAAACAAACGGTTCTACCTCGAGTTGCTGCAGCCAACAGCTAAAGCTCCCATTGCAGCCACAGTCCTACAGTCTGGGGGCATGAACATGGGTGCTCATGAACTTGCCACCACCAACCACAAAGGAAGTAACACATTCTTCACCAGACAGGCATGGTGAGTGAAAGGCGCTTAATGCATATGAAGACAATCTGGTAAAAGTTTATTTTATTATTGCTTATATTCTTCGCATTTAACCTACCGAGACCAACATTTAAAAAAAATGCTCTTTCCTTTTTCTTACTGAAATCCATCAGCTCTTATTAAGATATTACTGAATTCTGACCCGTTTCTGACCCGTGTTGATCCACGTCGAGTCCGAGTCGAGTCCCTATTGATCAAGTCGAGTCCAAGTCCTGCACTAAAGTAAGCATAGCCTACATGTCGTTCCATTTTTTTTTCCATTGCAGATGAAATCCTAAAAGCAAAATGGACAGTCTCCATGCAGGGGTGCCATCACTTGTGTGAAAGTAGTATTGCCAAATTTATTGCCAAACCCAATGTGTTGTTATGTTTTTGATATATCAGAGAGAATACCATACCATAGCCTATAGGCCTACTCATAATAAATGAGCAATCCACATCCCAATCACACAGGCCATTAAGTCACATTATGCTGTTACTGACTGCTGACAATCGTACTCTGTAGGCAGTGTTGTAGAAGTTCATACTTCACAAGAGTTAGATGGGGGTTGGAGTAGACCTCTTTTGTATGAAGTAGTGTGGATCATAAAAGGCCCTCCCCCGGGCATTTTTTAAAAAAATTCTGGCTGTTAAATAGCCTACATAATTTTAGCACAGTTTGGGAGGGACAGAAACAGAGCAGGGCCTGTCTTGGTAGCTTCTTTCTGACTCCCGTGACGTGAACACTGGCTACCTGCAACTGCATAATGTTATCACTTCATTGACACTATGGAGACATATTTCACGTCAACAATGGAGATGAAAACTAGCTTTCGGTTAACGGAGATGCAGATCATCTGCCTAACTAATTTCTTTGCGCAACAGGCCACATTCTACGTTCATTTCAGCGAGATGAGTTAAATAAATGTTTTTTTTAAGCTGCCATTGCCATACTATTTGCTACGATATTCATCTGTTAGAAATAGAACAAGTTGCTATTTCCTTTTTTTTTTCGTGCAGTGGATTAGGCTATCAAATCGCTCGTTTGAACAGTAACAGTAATCCACTTCATTCGTGGTTTTAAATATAGTTGTTTCTGGCCTACCCACAAGAGGTTCAGTCTGTCAGTTTCACTTGAGCAGACACGTAGGCCTACATTGACACTCTACATGGACACTCTACTAGGCAATTTAATGTTATGTCTATATATATGACACCAAAAGAAGTATGCTATATTTTGATCGGAAAAACTTTTAGTTTATTTTTCTTTCGATCCGATAATAGTGCAGCAGATTAGTAAAAAAATCGTTCACTTTGGTATAGAAGCATGACATTAAGCACAGATACTCTCTAAGGGCCACTATTTTGGAAAAAGGCGCTGGCCACTAAAAAATTCAAAATGGCGGCCATTTTTCAATATGGCCGCCATTGCTATTCAATGCTTATTATATCAATTATTCAAACAGTGATCTAAGCATACTTTAGTGTTCTTGTGCAGTGTGTTGAAACTCTGACTTAACACCAAGTTAAACCATTGCCAATGAAGAGAGAGTCCGTGGTAAGACTGAGCATTTAGTGACGTGTTTTCTCATTCAAAGACATACGTCAGTAAATGCTCAATCTTACCAATGGTTTAACTTGGTGTTAAAGCGATGGTTCGGAGTAATTTCACCCTAGGGTCCTTTGCACCATGACCCCGAGCCAAGCTGAAGCTGCCAAGGTAAGAGCAGCATTTGCTAGTGAAGAGGCTAAATTGAAAATGGAAAAGGTTGGAATCTGTCAGATTAGACTCAGAGTTGGAAATGTTGACATTACAAAGAGAAGCTGCTGCAACTGCAGCGGAGGCAGAAGTACTGGAAAATGCTGAGGGAGTTTTAAATATAAATGAAGAATGTGAATCAGCCAAAGTAAAATGTGAGTGCATCAATGAATATGTTCAATCTCAAATTGGCCTTTGGAATTCTCCTAGCCCATCAGCAGTTTTACCTGTCGCTTTTCAACCTCATGTAGGACTACATGACAATTCTGACATTCCTCAATTCCAACACAACAACCTAAAGTTTGAAACAACTAATCATACTTGTTTAAAATCACCTGATTTGACTAGAGATGAGATGAATCCTAATGTCAGTCTCTCTACAAATGTGCATTCTCAGCCATATGTTCCCCAGTGTATCCCTGCATTCAGCATGCCGTCGCTGGTGGAGCCATTAGCACAGTACTTGGCACGGCGAGACCTGGTTAGCTCCGGACTGTATCAATTTGATGATAAGCCAGAAAATTTCCGTGCATGGTGTTCCTCGTTCACTAATGCAGCCGTTGAAGTTCACCTTACATCAACCCAAGAACTGGATCTTATAATGAAATGGCTGGGAAAGGAATCCAGCGAACATGTGAAGCGCATATGCTCAGTGCGTGCTAGCAGTCCCAAGCTGGCTTTACACAAAGCATGGGAGAGACTGGGTGAGTGTTACGCCCAGGGCTGTAGATTTGCGTGGGGACCGAAGGACGTGTCCACACCAATGTCAAATTACGACTGAAATGTCCCCACCAATATTCAGGTTGAAATGGGGGAAAAAACCGCGCACATGCGCTACACAAAGAGGTAAATCATTTCTCACTTCAGTGCTGCGGATCATCTCGTACAGATCTTGTAATGTGCAGTAGCCTATAAGGGTAAATCGCGCTGATTTGAAGTTACCTATAATAACTACCAGTGAGCCGCAGACTCCAGCGCAGCATGCAGCGCTTCAGCTTTACTTCACTACAAGCATGAAGTGCGTCCAAATTCACCCATTCTTCTCTGTTGAACTCGAGTAGGCTACTCATCACACGTGTCACATGAAAGAGCCTTTCTCAGCTTTTAAACGGTGCTAGCTAGCCACTGTTTGCTGTGATAAACAGTTTGAGAAAAAAAAAAAAAAAAACTTCAAGAGATTTAATAATTATTCTCTGCCCATCTCCATATCCATTCATCTCGGTGGAATATCGTAGGCCTACACACTCTTCATGCAACACATGACAAACCATATATCAGAATAAACAGCAGACCTTACCGAGCACAAAGGTGTAATGCATTCCCGTGTATAGTTAGCTGTTCCAGAGTAATATTATGGCAAAATTCAACATGGTCTTTCGGCTGCATTTCTTAAAACTGAGCTGTGCTTACATCGCCTAGATATCTGTAAATATTAGAATCAGAGAATATACAGGCAGCTCATGGTTAAGAGTTTGTCAATGTAGCCTTAATAATTTCTTTTCACAAAATGCTAAGCATGCATGTATTTAAGTTTCTTAAAACTGAGCTGTGCTTAAATGGGCATGATTTCGGAACAGACCAAATAGAAAATAAATGTTAAATATAGCCTACATATATGTAGCCTACATATTAAAATCAGATTATGTAGGCTACACAGTGTAGTTAGGGGGGGGGGGGGGGGTTAGTGGGTAGTGTCCCCACCAAAGCTCAGACCAAACCTACGCCCTTGGTTACTCCACACCTGAAATCCTTGAGAGGTCACTATTTCAGCGATTGGACAGCTTTCCTAAAATCCCAGCCAAGGACCACATCAAATTACAGGAGCTTGGAGACTTGCTTACAGAGGTACAAGGTGCCAAAGAAGATGGCTATCTTACTGGCTTGTCATACCTGGATACTTCACGTGGAATTGGACCAATTGTAGACGAGCTTCCATTTGGGCTTCAGAAAAAGTGGGTGTCATCTGGGTCATGGTACAAAAGAAAAAAAGAACCACGGTTAAGCTTTCCTCCCTTTGAATATTTTTGCAACTTTTAACTGTGAGGCTAAGAAGTTTAAACGACCCCAGCTTCATGTTCCAAATCGGTATCATAACACCCATCAAACCAGAAAAAATCCACCATGAAGAACATTAACACCAACAAATCTATCTCAGTACACAAAACAGATGTGTCTACAACCAACATCGACCCTAACAAGACCTGCCCAGTACACAACAAACCCCATCCTCTCAAAAAATGCAGAACATTCAGAAACAAACCCCTTGACGACAGAAAGGCCTTGCTCAAGGAAAAAGGAATATGTTTCAGATGCTGTTCGTCATCTTCTCATCTGGCCAAAGATTGCAACGCTTTTATTAAATGCTTTGAATGCGGTAGCACCTTTCATGATGCGGTCATGCATCCCGGCCCATCACGTCCTGTGGTCAAGGCTCCTTCACAGTCACAAGAGGACGGCGGGGAGGGAGATCATCACCTCAATACTGCTGTCATCGAAACAAGCTGCACAGAAGTTTGCAGGACAGGTCAGTGGAACCGTACATGCTCAAAGATTTGCCTTGCAAAGGTTTATCCCAAGGGTGCTAAAGACATTGTCATAAAAGCCTATGTACTCCTGGATGATCAGAGTAACCGCTCATTAGCCAGACCAGGGTTTTTTGAGCTGTTCAGTGTAGATAGCAAGCCATTTTCCTACCATTTCAGAACATGCTCTGGCACCATAGAGACATCTGGAAGGAAAGCAGAGGGATTCCAGATCGAGTCACTGGATGGCAAAGTTCTTATGTCTCTCCCTACACTCATTGAGTGTCAAGAGATCCCAAACAATCGGTCTGAGATTCCAACACCTAGTGCAGTTCTTCACCAGCCTCATCTTCATCACATTGCAAAGCACATCCCAGAACTGGATTCAGACGCAAATACTCCTGCTACTCGGAAGAGATGTCCTTAGAGCACACAACATTAGGCAGCAGGTCAATGGACCACACAATGCTCCCTTTGCTCAGCGCTTGGACCTCGGTTGGGTAGTTATAGGAGAGGTGTGTCTGGGTAATGCACATAAGCCATCAATGCAATGCGTTAATGCATTCAAGACCAACGTGCTGAACAGTGGTCGCCATTCAATTTTTCCACCTTGCACAAGCTTCATGCACGTGCAGGAGATGCAACCCAGCCTTAACAAGCCTAGCAGCACAACTGAAAAAATGATGGGACTTACAGTGTTCAACCAAATTGAGAATGACAACAAACCTGCTCCATCTGTGGAAGACACTATCTTTTTAAAGATAATGGACACAAATGTTTACAAAGACGATGCCAACAGTTGGGTTGCCCCTCTACCATTCAGAGAATCACATCAACGTCTGCCGAACAACAAAGGGCAGGTAGCCAACCGGTTTGCATCCCTGCAACGAACCCTGAGAAGGAAACCTAAAATGCAGGAACAGTACATTACTTAATACGCAGAGGTAGCACCAAACACACAGAGGTAGCACCATTACTGAAAAAAGAGGAAGAATGCTGGTATCTTCCTACGTTTGGAGTCTACCACCCAAAGAAACCCAACCAGATCAGGGTAGTCTTTGATTCCAGTGCTAAATATTCTGGTGTCTCTCTCAATGACGTACTCCTCACAGGCCCCGACCTGAATAACTCCCTCCTTGGCGTCCTCCTACGCTTCTGGAAAGAGAAGGTAGCAATTATGGCAGACATCCAATAGATGTTTCATTGTTTTTGGTGCGTGACGACCACCGTAACTTTCTTCGCTTCTTATGGTACAAGGACAATGACATTAACAAGGAAATCATTGAGCACCGGATGAAGGTATACGTCTTTGGCAATAGCCCATCTCCAGCTGTGGCTACCTATGGGCTGCGAAGAGCCATCAGAAAAGGTGCACAGTATGTATGGTGCAGATACAGTCAACTTCGTGGAGAGGCACTTCTATGTTGATGATGGTTTGATATGGTTCATATGGTTTGATGGTTTGATATGGTTTGTCCCATCTGAAGCTGAGGCAGTCGACCTGCTGCGACGAACACCAGCTTCGCTCGCAGAGTCAAACCTCCATTTACACAAGTTTGCCTCAAACTGTGAGACAGTCACAAAGGCCTTCTCACCTGAAGATTGTGCTTCAGTAACCAAGGACCTAGTCCTGAGTGGAGACACTGCACCCACACAGCGGAGTTTAGATCTGCTCTGGGAGATCATAACTGACACATTCACTTACTCTGTGTCAACCACATCAAAACCTTTCACCCGCCGCGGAGTTCTCTCCACTGTCAACAGTGTCTTTGATCCTTTGGGTTTGCTGGCACCTGTCACAATTCAAGGGAGAGCCCTCCTGAGGGAACTCAATTCTGAAACGTCTGACTGGGACACACCCATCCCAGAAGACA
Organism: Alosa alosa; assembly: GCF_017589495.1. Classification (NCBI taxonomy): domain Eukaryota; kingdom Metazoa; phylum Chordata; class Actinopteri; order Clupeiformes; family Clupeidae; genus Alosa; species Alosa alosa. Next base: position 11,571,061 of record NC_063210.1, on the reverse strand, counting down.
AATTAAGCAGATGGGAAGCTTGGAGAAGTTCTCTGAAAGACCTGAAAAAGCTTCATGTTCAACGTATGTATACAACAACTTCACTCACAAAGGCAGTGTACACTGAATTGTGTGTGTTTTCTGATGCATCAACAAAGGCTATTGGAGCTGTAGCATATCTGAAGGCAGTTCAAAAAGATGGAAGAGTTGAAATAGGTTTTGTTATGGGTAAGGCAAAGCTTGCACCCCAGTCTGCACCTACAATTCCAAGACTTGAACTGTGTGCTGCTGTCCTAGCAGTAGAGATGGCCGACTTCATTTAAGACGAACTGGACCTACCACTGAAAAAGACCACGTTCTACACAGACCGTAAAGTAGTGCTTGGCTATATTTATAATGAATCAAAGCGTTTCTATGTGTACGTCCACAACAGAGTTCAACGCATCCGTCAGTCCACAAAGCCCGAACAGTGGAACTACGTACACACAGATGAAAATCCTGCAGACCACGCTTCAAGATCTTTACCCCCATCACAACTGGAGCAGACCTCTTGGTTCACTGGACCTTCCTTCCTCTGTCCGACCACAGGTGCAAACGTGTACAACCCATTTAACAAAAGCAATTCTCACCCCTTACCGCTTCCAACGCTTCTCCACTTTTAACTATCTATTGAATAGAGTGGCATACCTCATCCATGTGGCAAGATCCTACAAACATTCAAATGAAAACAACACATGCAAAGGCTGGCACAAATGTAACTTGTCACATACTCCAGACGAAATATCTCAAGCAAGGAACATAATTTTTAAGACAACACAAAGGACATCTTTCGTAAGAGAACTGTTAGCTCTACATAACAACAAAGCAATCCCTAAAAACAGCCTCTTGCAGAAACTCAACCCAATCTTGGAGGATGATTTAATTTGCGTTGGAGGCAGACTCAATCACTCTCAACTTTCTGCTGCAGAAAAGAACCTATTGTTCTGCCTGAAGACAGTCACATCTCCCTACTGCTTATGCGTCATCACCATGAGCAGGTGAAACACCAAGGGCGTCACCTGACAGAGGGAGCAATCAGATCAGCAGGTCTGTGGATCTTGGGAGGCAAGACGCTAATCAATTCAGTACTCCACAAATGTGTAACCTATCGCAAACTACGAGGGAAGCTGGGAGAACAACGCATGGCAGACCTGCCTCCGGAACGCCTCAAAACCTGCCCTCCTTTCACTTATGTGGGCCTTGATGTGTTTGGTCCCTGGATAGTCACAACCAGACGCACCAGTTGAGTTGCACACTTAAACGCAATGTTATTGACCCAAGGTGCTCAAAAATACAATAAACAGTAATATAAACAAAAATAATGACATAAATGACAAAAAAATAAAAATAAATAAATGAAAATAATAATAATAAACAGATTATGATTGTAGATAAAAATAAACATATGGTTACTGAAACTACTACTACTATAGGCCTAGAGAAAGATGTACAGTAAAGTTAGATGCCAGTTAATATAATGCAGAAAAGAAATAGAAATAAGATTAAAAAATAGAAAATAAAAAAACAAACAAGGGGAGAAATTAATGGACATTATAGGCCAAAGAAAATAGATGGGTTTTTAAATGTGATTTAAAACTACTGATGGTGGGACAGGACTTAACTAACTAAGTGACACATAGTATGACACAGAGAGGGAGCGGGAGACACAAACACTCACGCGCGCACACACACACGCACAAGCGCGCACACAGACCAGGAAAACAGGAGAAACAGGGGAACCAACAAAACAGTCCAACGGGGCTAATAGCCTCGGCACTAAAGTATGCTATATATTGCAATGATGACCACCCACACCCAGTAATCAATGATCAACTAGATACAGCGTGGAAGCGCGATTTCTTCCTACCGTAGCCTAGGCCTACTTGTCCAAAATGGCCCATAGCAGCATCCAGACCCCCGGCCTCCATTACCCTGCTTCTTTTTCTACACCTATGTCCTTTAGAAATCCATGACCTCACGTAAAGAAAAGGGGTTGAACCGGACAAGCGGCGGGCCGACAAGGCAAATGGGGAGGACATGGTGAGCCCTGATGACATTCCGCGGGCTATCGATGCAAAACTGCTGGCAGAGCGTCTCAACTTCTCTCAATATTGTGACCAATATTGTGGATAAAGCACTGTCAAATCCTCGATTAGCTTGTTGTATCCTGTTTGGTCTTTCCCCTATTTCTAAAGACTAATAAGAAAGATATCAACATTGAACACTACAAAAAACAGTAAATTATTTATTTTTCGTTTAGGCAATTTATTTTTTATATTGACTTGATTGACGGATCCAATAAAAAAGGTTCCCCATCCAATGTTGGAGGTGCCGGAACATGTTCCGGCGTGTTCAAATTAAGCCCTGGTCTTCGCCAAAAATGACAAAATACGATGTTATATTAATAATGCAAATGAATGGCAAACTTTGAAATATAGTCTGAAATGAGATGTTATTATCATTGAGACAACAAGGGTATACAAAAAAATCTGATTGTAGCTTACAGCAGCCGACTATAGAGCATCACAGTCCCGCCCCTCCTCCGAGAGAGCTTAGTTTCCGGAAGTAAATTTCCCATTCATTTCTCCCATTGACGTTTTGGAAAAATCCGATCTAAAGAGTTTTTAGAGCATGTCTTAGGCTAATCAGCTACGGAGTAACTCATAAGCATACAACATATCATTTCGAGTGAAAAAACGAAGAGAAAGTCCAAAAAAAGTCAAAGGTACAAGACTGTGTACATATTTTCATTTCCGAGCGAAGGAACTACTCATCCCATAAACCACCGCGCCTTACTGAATAATATATAGGCTAAGCAATGCACAAACCAGCGCGAAATCATTTCCAACCGGCGACAGCACGCGAACCCTTTTCTACAAACAGTGATTTTTATATAGTGAATGTGCAGTTAATAGCAGTTATTTCAGGAGTAATCGGGCAAATAATAGTGTTTTGGTATTGAATGTTATTTTTACCATCGTGTATTTTATATCGTGTATGTGTGTGTGTGTGTGTGAAATCGGTTAACGTTAACGTTAGCAACATTGTGCAGTGCTTCGTATCTGACTGCCATCCTGATGCATGGACTGGTGCATGGTCTGCTCTTGGACCGCCATATTCAGTTTGCTGTGAATTATTACACAAAATATTCATTAAATGTACGAAGAAGTATTTCTAGGTTAATGATTGATGATATGACTCGTACAGTATGAAGGCTAATGTTAACTAGCATTACCAACCTCCCTGCAAAACTCACCACACAACTTTGTAGGTCTTGTCCCTCATGCTGGCCCTTACAAAACCCACAAGCTAACCCTCAGACACACAACAGTCAATAATGTGACCCGATTTAAAGTGGTTTTCACCCCTTTGGACACTCTTGATTCCGTCTTTGAAACAGTGAAATATTTACGGGGGCATGGACGGTTTGCTAACCATTTTACTGAAGTGTCTAGCTGCTAGCCGGTGGTAGCATCCAGCTTGCATGTGCTATCAGCTAGCTAGCTAGTTCAAAAGTTTAAATACTTAATGAGGATATACAGGCCTTTTTATGCCTCGACTAAGTTGATGTTTCCTATAAACAACAATTCATGTTCATAGAAACAACAAGGTCACTAAAACATTATATTTCATACCTGTGTTGCAGCATGTAGGCTACATTCTAATGTCTGAAAGGCTAATGATTAGCCTATCGGCTACCTGAAAAGTTAAGTGTTTAAACTAGCATTTACAGTGTTCTATTTGATGGTGTATTGGCCCTGACTAAGTACATGTGATATCTTTCTTTCTTTATCCCGTGAGGGAAATTTGGTCTCTGCATTTAACCCAATCGGTGAATTAGTGAAACACAAACAGCACACAGTGAACACACAGTGAGGTGAAGCACACACTAATCCCGGCGCAGTGAGCTGCCTGCTTCAACAGCGGCGCTCGGGGAGCAGTGAGGGGTTAAGTGCCTTGCTCAAGGGCCCACTGGTCGGGGCTCGAACCGGCAACCCTCCGGTTACGAGTCCAGAGTGCTAACCAGTGGGCCACGGCTGCCCCTATACAAACCACAATCCTTGTTGATACAAGTACCAATGTTCGTCTAGAAAGTTTTTATTCACATTAAGATTTTCGCCATAGGCAGTAAAAGACTCCGCCGTCTTTGTCAATAATTTTCGCTGATAAAGTTTCAAACTATGATCATAACGGCCTTTCCACCAATCAGAGGCATCACTGTGGGATTGTTCAGGATTGTGGGTAATGAAGTACTTATCCAAGACATCGCGATTAAAAGACATTTATTTCAAAACAAGGTTAGTGCCCCTTGAATTTTCGCCCTCTATATGACCATATACAATCGCTTAGTACAGCCGTAGCTGGTTTTGAGTCTACCATGTGCAGTTAAGTTTTTATGGCTTATACCCAAATTGTCAATGGAGAAATTGCATTGAATTCTTACTTCCGGAAACTCCTGTGGGCGGGACTGTGATGCTCTATTTAGGTTAAGTTTATAACGTTGTGGACGGCCACCAAGCGTCTTCTGCCCCACGGCTGCGCGCGCATCTAGTTTTGTTGGTAGGCTAAACGGGAAACCCGTGTATAGTTATTTCCTTTATTAAATTATTTATTATTGTTTATTTATTATTATTTATTAATTATCTTTAATTATTATAAAGAGGCTGACAACTGTGTTGCAGTTGCATTATTTTAATCTGTTTGTTGACATTTGAACGTGAAGAGTCCTTGTTGATAGCAAAGAGTATAGAAGTAACAAGAGGCGAAACTCAATAGAACGCTCCATTGCAACAATCGCCCCCATAACTGAGCTGCAGCTCCGCCATCTTGGACTGAACGCAACACTGTCATAGAGGTTCCAACTCAAAAGTGGTTAAAGCGAGCTGAATAGTTTACTAGTTTTTAATATATCTATAGCCTAAACTAAAACGGCGTGTTGAATAATGCACAACAAAATAATGCTTATGGATCCGTTTCTAATTAATTAGACTTTTATAACAAAATAAAGCTATTAATTAAATGACTAGCCTAACTCGGAACCAGCTTTAATACTCGTGGTAGCCTATTATAGTTAACCATGCAGTTGCAATATGTGGTAAATTAAATTAGCCTATTTAATGCTTTGAATGCAGCCCTGGAGTGGCTATTGGGAGCTTCGGGAGGATTCACGGTGGGCCGTTAACTTTTTGTGCCAGTCTGAATGTCATGAGCTTATAAAGATATTGTTTCTGAAGTTTTTTTTTTTTTTTTTTTTGCTTCGCCCTCGCGGCACTTCAGCAGCCTACATGTAGAACGGTCGCAGCTCCTTACTCACAGTTTCCCCAAATATTAACAAAGTAGCACTCACAAAAACTATTCGGAAGTCGCAACTATATTTGCAACAATTAAGGGGAGTTTATGAGCGGTCCCTCCTCCAATGGTATGGCCCTAACGAACTCCAGGGTCAGGTGACACACAGTAATTAATTGAGAGTTTTAAAAAAAAAAGCGTTATTCTTCCACCGTCCAGTCCAGCAGCTGTCGACATAGGCTACAACGGAAAACAGGCGATATTGGAAGGTATGTATCTGCTTTAACTTTTTTAATCTAGGCGTTTTAAAGTCCACCAAGAGTCAGAGGCCTACCCTTCGTGATAGGCTATGAATGAATATGCTGCCTTTATATAGCCTACTCAAGCAGGCCTTTATGTTCATGTCGCAAATGTAGTCCGACTTGCTTCAGCCACAATCATCTTGAAAGTAGCCTAGCCTAGGCCTGACAGGAGATAACATTTTAGCCTACTATTTGCACGGATTTACTGGGTGTTTCTTATGTATACAACTGTTGCGTGTATTCGGCCACTGGGTCTCCAACCAACACACGTCGCTCTTCTGCTTAGTCGCCTGCCGCCTTGCCAGAGCTTGCCAGAGACTGAAGCACGCTACATTTAAACACAATTGTTGCCGCCACTCGAGGCATTCCAGCCTACGAATGTAATAAAAAGTAAATCAATAGATGAAAGGGACAACACATTTAGTCAAGAGAGAATATTTAATAGTAATAAAATTGGTGATTGAGTAGCACCACGTCTTTTCTGCTGGCATTAGGCCTACACAAAACAAAGCAAACATTGTGCAAGTAAAGTGCACACATTTATTACAAATAAAATTTAATTAATCTCAACTGGTAAGAACTTTGTACAACGCACATTTGCTACATAAAGAGAGATTTGACAGATTTAAAGATGACTTAGCTTAAAAAAAATTCTGTTGCGTTTCTGTTTGGGCTTAGCCTGGCGAGCCAGACCCACATTAAAATGTAGGGTCTGGGCACTCACCGTTTGCAGTGCTCAGTCCGCGGGGCGGGATAATCAGTTGTCTTTCAAATTCCCTCCACGCAATAGGACGCAATAGGATATTTGTTTTCAAGTAGCAGGGAATTCAAGCCAAACCGTTGTAACTCTGCCATCAATCATTATGTTAAGCCCACCAAACGACTCTACACGATTTCAAAGGTCTGATTTAAGTTTCGATTTCTGGAGCTCACAAGCCAACGGAGAGTTGCTAGACTAGTGCTAGGGGCGCGTCTAGATTTCTAGGCTAGTTTTGGCTGTGACGGTTGTTGATTTTGAGTCCGTAATATGTGATGAATTCTGACTCTATGGAATAATTTAATCATGTACACAAGAGTGTTTTTGCACTTTTCCTTGTTACACACAACTTCCCTGCTCTCACTGTTGTACGCCTCCATGCCGCTATTCAATAGCTTCCTTCCCAGACCAACTGTGTGGATGACTGAGTTGATGTTTCTCCTAAAGTTTGACTCCAGGGCTATGAGTAAATCTACTAATTCAGTGCTGGGCACTTTTAGGCCTTTCTCCCCCAAAGTGAGGTCAGTGTATTGTTTCTGTTTTTGGAAAGTGTACCTCAAATCAGTGATAATGGAAGCTGCTGTTGTGAAAAGTGAACATGCATTACAGTCACCAAATTTGCCCACCACCTTATTGCCAATGTACCCAGCCATGTACACCAGCACATTTTCATTGTGCTGAAAGGCAGGCACTGATGACATTTCCGTGTTGCTCAGTACTTCCAGGATACCGGAGAAAGATTCATTGTTTAAAGCAACAAAGTTATGCTACATTGTTGTAAGAATACACACTGAATGTTTTGTATTTTGTACTTGTTCAGTTTTCACCATGTCTTTGAAGGAGAACACGTCAGTAAATGCTCAATCTTACCACAGACTCTCTTCATTGGCAACGGTTTAACTTTGTGTTAAGTCAGAGTTTATCTGTCAAACATACAATTTAATTAGCCTGGGTGTTCCCATGCTGCCTTGCGCGCGATTTGATTCACGCTGCTAAGGCAGCCTGGAGACCATGGAGCAAATTTTCGCCTGAGATAGGGAACCAATCACAGAACAGGGGGGAAAGCAAGACTATGATGAGCTATGCACAGACGCATTTGATAGACATCCGTGGCACCCAATAAATGGATCTGGGCATTTTTTTTCAAATACGAGAAAATGAACGTTTGGTTCCCAGACCACGTCTCATTGAGAAGTGGTGGCGCTAGCCAGGCTACAATTTAATACAAATACTCTCTAAAGGAAATGTTCATGGAAAAAGATGCTTGTCCCTCAAAAATTCAAGATGGCCACCATTTTTAAAGATGGCCACGGTTCCTGTTGAATATTAATCATTTTAATTGTTCAAATGGTGATGCAAGCATAACATGAGGCAGAAATACTCTTCAAGGAACACTCAAGGTATGTGCCACTCAAATTCAGGATGGAAACCATTTTTCAAGAGGTCTCCTTTGTTCATTGCCACTGTTTCCAAAAAGTGATACAGAAAATATGCCACAAATATTCTGTTAAGGCCACTTTTTGGAAAAACTGGATGGCCAATAAAAAATTCAAGATGGAGACCTTTTCCAAGAGGGCCACAACGGCCACACTTTTAGAAAAAGGCAATCGCGAAAATTCAAGGCATCAAGGTGGGTGTTGCTTTAATAGTGTACTCTGTTGGGACTGAGTTAAAAGGAAGGATTGAAAAAAAGAACAAGTTCTACTCACATTTTTACCAGCTCAAATGCCTTGTGGTTAGAGTGTCCAGCCTGAGATTGAGAGGTTGTGCCCTGCCGAGTCATAATAAAGATTGTTAAAAATGGTAGCCAATGCCTCCCTGCTTGGTCAGCAAGTGTTGTATTGGGGGCAACATATCCAGGAAGGTGTACATATAAATCACGGTCCAGAATCAGGAAATTGGCTCTCGCCCACTGCAAACTTACTTTTTTTATTCACATTTGCAATTGCACAGTTCTGTGCAAGTAAAAACCCCAATCTAAAACATTTGCATCTTCCACGGCACTGATTTGCAGCCACACTTGGCTAGCTGTTCACAACTTTGTGCAACTGTTGCATTTGCTGTCCAGAAGACGCCCCCATTGTTCACCAAGCTTTTTCCATCCCCAGCCAGCAGGACTCTCTGCTCCTGGCTGACACTGGGTTGCTTGACCCCATATGCTGCCTGCCTGATATGCAGCACATTAAGTGTGTTGAAGCAGAGCTGGCCTCATTGGAGGAATGGCTTCATAGGGCCTCTGCTTTCGGGCAAACATGTCAAATCTGCTTGATCGATCATACAGCAGGACCACAAACTTCTCAAGGATCTCCAGGTCACTATCAGTCAGAACCAGGGTTGTGCACAATTCAAATTGCAATTCTGCTTCCTGTTTGCTACCTCAATTGAAATTAGTGCTGGGCGGTATACCGGTTCACACCGTATACCGGTGTATATTTTCGTTATGATATGAATTTTTAATATACTGCCATACCGGTGTATTTGATTACACAACATTTGGAACGCCGCGCTACAGTGTTTCAGATGGGACTTTTTTTTTTTTTTTTTTTTTTCACACGCACGCATGGTTCCACTGCGAGGCATAGTGAGGGTAAACACAAAACACCATAAGTTTTTCCCCTGAAGTATGACCCTTAAAGGGGAACTTGGCAACTATTTCAACGTAATAAACCCGTTTAGAAATCTTTTGGATGGTTAAATGACCTGTTCCGGTGAAAATGGTGACTTTTCCCGCTGCCCCTAGCGTCCCCAGGCGGAAAACCAACCTTGCAACATTGAGACTACCGTCCCGGAAAGAGAAGTGAGAAACAAGAAACTCGTTTTAAATCGTGTTTCTTACCTTGTAACATCCACATTGTCTGCCGAACTTATGCTAACCGTTTTGCTAGCTTGTAAACAAATCCATGTGCTTTATCGTTACCTTTTCCCACAGTTTTGAAATGGCATAATGCACAATTTCTCCAGCAGAGGGGGAAATCCTGCCAAGTTTCCCTTTAAGGCTTAATTTCTCCTTAGGTAAGGGGTTTATTTAAGGGTGTTGCACAGGATACCTTAAATTGTTTCTTTAGTTGAGGGAAAAACGTTAAGGGATACTGCATTGAAAGGGATTTACCAAAGATCCTTGATTCACAGCTCCGCTTTAACCCTTTCTGGATTTACCGTCACTGGATTTACTTTCTATTGAGATTGTTCAACAGCTGTAACTAGCTGGCTAGTAGATGATGTCGTTAGTTAGCAACCCACTGAACACAGTGAAGTTTAATATTCCTTATCATTCATCTCACCTTAAGAATATTCGCTGAAATTATCCAGGTAGCAAGTAAAGCATGTTCAACATGCATTGAGCAATACTAGCTGGCTAGTTAGAAATGATCCTGACTTGTCATCAGTGCACCAAAATGAACTTTTTTGTTAATGTTTTGCCTAGCGAACCGAACCGAAGCTCATGGCAGGCTAACAAGACATCCACATCCACATGAAGTTAACGTTAGCCTACCACTAATGTCATATAAACCACACAATAACAATAAGGCATGTTTCTGATAGGCCTATTTGACAGAGTAAGCATATTAGCAGAGAGGTTTTATTTTAAATTGTATGTATAATTTTCAAAAATATAATTATTGCAAGTTGCACCACTTTTTGTAATGGTTTGATACAAGATGTTTGTGAAATTTGCACAGTAAAAGTTCTGTATTTTGACTGCAATTGTCTTTGCATTCTGATTAGATTCTTCATTAGAATCATGAGTGGCTCTTTGTAAACAGCATCATTTTCTGGGGCCATGCAAAACTGCATTACCACTAGTGTGGAGTTATTCTACATCACGACAGTAAAATAGACCATCCTTAGTCAGTGTACTGCAGCAATTCCTCTCAACCTGTAGAAAATGCTGTGAACATCTGATTATGCATGGGGGGGAAAAAAAAATACCGTCATATACCGTGAAACCGTGTTTCAGATGGGACTTTTTTTTTTTTTTTTCACACTTTTTTTTTTTCCTGCATCTTGCGCATGGTGCCACTGCGAGGCATAGTGAGGTTCTCACTATGTGAGTGGCTCTTTGTAAACAGCATTTTGGTCATACCGCCCAGCACTAATTGAAATGCAAGTGAAATTCAAGAATTTAATTGGAATTTGAGAGGCAGTTTGAATTCAATTCTGGAATTTTGCACAAGCCTGGTCAGAACAGGAGGGTATTGACTTAGTTTGCTGACGATGAGAGGGGCCTCAGGGAAAATGTCCCAGGTTTGATGTTTGGTTGAACCATTTCACTCTGACTCTTTCTCAATCCTTCTGAGGTGGAGTTTCTCTCTGTTGTAAAGATGAATGAGGCACAAATGATCGGTGTTTCCCCTAGAAATTTTTCCAGCAGCGGTGCTGTTGATCGTAGGAACCCCCAAAAAAAAGAAAATGTTGAAAAAATGACTCCTTAAATGGTGACTTCTGGTGGATTTTTTTCAGATTGAGTGTTACAAATTATGACAACCATCAACACAAGCATTATACATTTGTGGATAGCCTGTCTTTTTAGCCCATTAAACGGAACGCACAACAAATTGTCTACAGAATCAGATGAGCGTGCACGCACGCAGGTCACACACAGCGCACATTAACACAAGAGGCCCAAGCAAACATAGCATATTGAAATAGAATTCTTGTCTTACCATTGATGAAAAGTCGTGAAATGAACTGCAACAGTCTTTGAAACTACAGTGCCTCTGTCACTGATATGCAGCATCGACGTTAATTGGTGCAACTCAAGGAAATCCTCATCCAGTTGAACGAGACGACCTTATAGCCTACCGGTAGCCTATGTCTTTACCACAGTATGCAACGCAAATAATCTTAAAATCTCCTGATGGGCTAACAACTTTTTTTTTAATGTCACCCAAGACTGTGCTTATGTGCATAACCATTTGTTTATGCTGCATGCCTGAAATGCATTGTCATGATAAACATCTTGCACACAGGAAGAAAGCTATTAGGTCTTTTTTACATTTTACTTTATTCTCAAAAAATAAACGTTTGCATCATGTAAAGCGGACCTGTTGGTTACCCAACATAATAAGGAATTTAAATGTAAAGCTTCCAATGCATATCGCCCCCCATGTGTCCGAACCCGACTACAATTTCTAAATATTTGTCCGAACCTGGCTCGGGTCGGGTAGCCACACTCTAACGCACACCCATCACCCCCACCCGGAAGAAAAAAAACGCGTGGACAGTATTTTTCCTTTATGTTCGTGCATACATAGCATAACATCCACATGCCATAATGCAACAACGTATACAATTACCTATTCATTTGGGCAACTTTATACATCCCTATACAGGCTAAAGCTACCTTTTAGTTGTGTTATAGCGTACTGTAACGTCTGGCTTTAAACAGCTGTAATGCCGTCGTTCTGACAAGCACACCAATTGCCAACCTTGCCTATCTTGAATAGCTCCTCTAGCTTTGCTGCCTCCATCCTTTCTGTTTTCGTTGTTTAAACTTGTGATATCCATGATGAGTATTGAGTTGAATTAGCTCAACATTGTGTGCTGATAACCATATAGAAAGCAGAGTAAAAGAAAACGAGTAGCCTATGCGTGCCTGCGTGCGTATTCTCTCCTGCTCAAACATGTGTGCGCGTTCATTTTGAAGTGCTCACTAACTTTACTTAATAGAAAATTGTAAATAGCCTGATGGCATGCAACTAATGGGATACTGTGCATAGTTGCAAAGGTATGGTAGGCCAATATGGTGTGAATATACACACAAGGTACATTTTCTCGTTGTTGAGTGATGGTGCGCACAGTGCATAATGACGCATACACCTGCAGGCGCCTGGTTTCAGGAATCATAAAAAATGCCCCCCTAACTGCTCGCGAGTCCCCGCGTGCATATCCTCTTAATAAAATCAGCGTGTAGGTTGTCTCCCTGAGGACTTTAGATCTGCTACTGTATATCGCTAAACGCAAGCATTCATCAGTGTATTTAAATTAGCTAGGCTATGTACCAAAAATTACATTTTACCGTAAGTCGAAGAGCTGTAAACAGTGTTGTAACTTAAATCTGCGTGTACAAAACCGCTTTTGGCTCCCAGTGGAATTTTGATTTCACAACGAGAATTCTCGGTCTAGCCGTTGATGTGCCGACGGAATAGGCATCAGCACCAACCTCTGATCAAGGTAAACAAAATCTGACTCCGTGTCCGTCATGTTTGAAATTTTTTAGTGCTGCGAGGGAGAACGTGCACACGCAGGGGCGCAGTTCAGCAGAGCTGCGGCTATCTGAATGGTCTGAACACAGAGCAAGTGGCTTTGATAAAATGGCCCATTATTTGACAATACCGGTATTACGATATTGTCTCAACTACATATCGTTTTCAAAAATATATCGGTCGTAGTCGTAATACCGATATATCGCCCAGCCCTACTTCATTGCTGAAAGATGGTAAAATCACAGATGAGACCTCAAACAACATTTAATTCATTTACATATACACTACATATTAGATCTCACCTCCACAATGTCCTCATCAAAATCTACAACTAGTCTACTAAACCCTATTTGTACTCACCTTCTGAAGACTGGTCTCCCCTTCCTGGATAATGTTTTGCTCTAGATTATAAATAATTCTGTCAGGGCATGTACCGCAGTCGTTTAAGACATCTGTTATTAAGCTCTCCCACAAAAAACCTAGCCTTGTATCTATACTGGTCCTCCTGGACCTCAGCGCTGCCTTTGACAGCATAGACCATGACATACTACTTAGGCTTGAAAATTTGATAGGCATCAAAGACTGGGCACTCGCTTGGTTTAGATCATACCTTCCTAACCGTCAACAATTTGTACAGGTCCATAATAAACCATCTACCCAGATTATGGTAAAATATAGAGTGACTCAAGGCTCAGTACTGGGGCCCCTGTTGTTTAGCAGAGGATTCATAACTATACCTCTCCATAAAACCTGATGAATTAACCCTGTTAGCCAAACTTGTCACATGTATAAGAGCTATAAAGACATGGATGATGAATAATTTCCTGCTTTTGAACTCCGATAAAACAGAATTAATGGTTTTAGGTTCAAAAAGAAGAGGGATATCCTATCCAAATCACAGGCTACATATAGTGATCTTCCACTGACCTCATCCACAAGTGTTAAAAACCTGGGAGTTATAATTGACCAGGACCTAGCACTAAGTAATCACATAAAACAGATCACCAAAACTTAATTTGACCATTTAAGGAACATTTCAAAGATAAGGAAGTCCTTCTCCTTACCAGATGCCAAGAAATTAATGTTTTGTCATCTCAAGGATGGACTATTTCAATGCTATTGCAATGCTATTATGCTGGCTGTAATAATACCGGTCTAAAGAGCTAACAGTTTATTCAAAATGCAGCTGCTCACGCACACAAAAAATATGAACATATTTTCCCCATCCTAGCATCTTTACACTACCTGTTAAGTCATTGACTTCAAAATATTACTTAGTTCTTGGTTGGTTGCCTGCATTGAAAGGGGACACCTCATGAAAACTCTTTTTGTCTGCTTCTGACAGAAGAAGCACTTATGTATGCTGGCAGCAGCTGCTGCTGAACAAGTGTACAAAGTCCCTCTAGATGGACTTGATGCAGTTGCTGGTGTTGCTGCAGGTTCAGAAGATGGTCTACCACGTCTTTTCTGAAGTCCTGCCTGCTTCACATGATTTCTAGTAGCGAATCTTAGCATGCTGCAGATGCTCACTGTTACAGGTGGATTTGTAGCAGTTCCTGTGCCAAACTGCTTTGTTCTCTTGTAAGATAACTGCACTGCAACAATGTAATCGTTGGCTGATCTGTGATCCCCCATCTCTATACTCTCTAATGGACAAAAACAAGAAATTTGGCATATGTCTCTAGTGATGGTTCATTCACCAGTCCACACATCTGCCACTGGATACATAGCCCAAAATCTGTTTCATTTGGATTTCTGTTTTCTTTTATATGTGTGCCATCACCTGACTAACAGAAAGACACACCTCAGAATATAACCTAACTAGACTGTGCCACCATGGACTATGAAAATGTGCTTGCTCAAATGTAGAAGGCTAGAAGGTCACTAATATCACCAACCATGAAGAACAGAGCACTATGTGCTTCAGGTTATTCGATATTCTAAATTCTATCACTGCCAGCTATCATCAGCCAACTGTCAATGGTAGTTAGGGATGGATTACTGCATGGGCCTACTGGGCCCAAGCCCAGGGGAGACAAGGAGTCAGGGGGCCCAAGCCATTGCATGGAATCATTGCCTCAATATTAACACATCATATCAACATATAGATTATGAATCTGATTGAATTAAAGTATTGGCCATCCCCAAAATGCACCTGAATATAGGAAATCACATCAAATATTTTTTTTTTTAAATGTCCCCTGCAACAATTAGTGGGTGGCCCTTAATACATCTGGGCCCAGGGGCCTGAAAGTTCATAATCCATCCATGCTGGTAGTGTCTCTTTCTCTTTCTCTCTGTTACACGCACACACACACCTGTCTGTTTGTCTATCTGATCCTTTACCCTTTCTTTTCATCACACTTACATAAGCTACGGAAGGCCTTACAGACTTCAGCTGGTACTATGTAAAAGTTTATTAAACTTGATTAAACCAAGATCTCTGCACTTTGTGCTCTGAATGGGTGTAGACAAGAACTGACAGAGCTGGCTAGTCCTACACTCAAGCACACTAATAGGCATGAATTGATTGTATTGATATTGAAGTATTATTTTTTTAGCGGACAATTTCGAGAATTTTTGGCACAATTTCTTGTTAAAGAGATCAATCAGCCTAAAAATGTTTTATAATGTATTGTTTATGTGGCCCACTTTTGCACACCTTGTAGGCACCAAACCCTATGCTATAATACCAGCAATGTGAGGTTTATGGACAAAACACCATATTTGACCTTTTCTGAATTTGACCTTTGATTTGGGTCCTTCAAAAAAAATGACATGTTGAGACATTATTTATTTATTTTTATTTTTTTTACTCTTAAGAACCCCTAGAACAAAGATATAATACTCTCCAAAAATTAACATGCGAATCCCACAGGCCCCCAAATTACACATAGGCCCCCCTACTATAAAGTTTCTTTCAGCTTATCCATGTTTTTTTTAAACGTGTAAATCGCATAGAATATGTAGGCCTATATCAACCGTAGGCTACACTTGATCGCTATCACATAGATGAAACCACGCTACGGTTCTTACAGTAACTGACTCGCGTTCACGTTGATCTCTATAACTGTTAATTTTTAGTAGCCTATATTCAAACCTATCCGTAACCCTTTTTTGCTATTTGACTAATCATTTCACATACAAAAATATAAATGTCAGACAGCGAATTAGTAATTATTTTAAAAAATATATCTCCTGCCAGCAGGGGGTGCTGCAGCACCATCAGCACCCCCCTTCCCGTGCCCTTGATTCTCTTGAAATATGCCATTAATCTGCTGCACTATGCTGCAAATTAACAGACAGAAGCACGGCAAGGCACGCCCCAAATGAAAATGAATGAATGGAACCTCGCTTCTCGCGTCAGTCAGGAAAAACACTGTTCACCAAGGGCCCGTCCACACGGAGACCCTTTTTGGGTTAAACGCAGAGGTTTTGCTTCGTCTTGGCCGAGCGTCCAAACGAATCCTGTAAACGCACTGCCCGAAACCGTACTTTTTTTGAAACCTGGTCCCAGAGTGGAAAAATCTGAAACCGTCTCTGCTCCGGTGTCATTAATTTATTTTACATGTCTTACAACATAAATAAATGCATTCAAAGTGAAGTCAGATATGAGCATACAAAGACCCTTAGAACTCATGTTAAGCCTATGGATGCGCGCTAAATGCGACTGCGCGATTTGATGCAAGCAAAAGACGAGCTGGACAGTAACGGAGTACATTTACTTGAGTACAGTACTTGAGTACAATGTTGAGGGATCTGTACTTTACTTAAGTATCATTTTTGGGGAGTACTCATGACTTCACTCAAGTACATTTGAGAGGCAAATATTGTACTCTTTACTCCACTACATTTCTATCCATAACCGTGAGTACCCGTTACTACTTCTAAAAAAAAAAAAAAAAACCCTCAATTTATTATTTCACTCTCAAACGTGATTGGATTGTGCAGGCACCACTGATTGGGACAGCCTATCAGCAATCACCTTTAGCTTTTCGCCAAAGTCAACTCCATGGTCAGATTTAGATAAGAGACGACACCATGGATGAAGACACAGCAGGTTATGGATGCCGGGAATGTGCCAACCCGTGGGCCCACCTCGCCAGACTATTTCAATTTGCTGAACAAGTTAATGACAGTTTTCGCTTCAAGTGTTTCAATTACAAAATGGTATTTTGTATTTGAAATACAGCCTGTCCCTGGCAACATGGTAAAAAGATGGAAATGACTTGATTTTACTTTCAATTCCTTTTACATTCTCCAAGGTATTAACATTTTTCATAACTCCATGTAGGACATTTCTGTACCTAAATGTAAGCACTGTGGCAGTAGTAATGCATTATTTAGAAAATCTAGTAATTTTAGAAAATTACTCTCAAGTACTTTAAAAAAAAAAAAAAAATCAGTACTTTTACTTAAGTAGACATCTGACTGTTGTACTTTTACTTGTACTTGAGTAAAATTTAGCCAGGGGTATCTGTACTTTTACTCAAGTAAGGAAGCTGTGCCTCTGAGCAAAAGTATCGACTGTTACTAACAAAGGTATTATAGCAATATTATAAATGTGGCGATGGAATGGCCTAGAACTTGGGTACGCCTAGCCTTTGCACTTGCGGTGATAACCAAAACTAATGTGAATCGCGGACTATCCTACAACCAAAGAAAGTGAAGGAGATTATTTTTTACCTGCGTTAGCCAAATAATGGATGGGACTGCACCCTTCACAAACCGTAAAAATTAAGTTTATTAGTTTTATAGTTGACTACAGTTGACAGTTCACTATAAGTCCACACAAACAATTCTGGTTTCCTTGCACTAGCCATTTCTTCGTAGCCTATTCTGTCTGTTTGTATAGCCTACAGCGCAAGATTTGGTCAATTTCTGTAAAGAAACAGTGCCACCTATAGGCCTGGGATATGAAGTATCCCATATTGCATGTGAACATGACGTGACTTGCGATGTATGACACAAAGCAGTAGCCTAACATTCCCTTGAACTAAAATTAGCATTACAAATCATTTAGATATTAAAATCATATAGCAAATTATAGCCTAATGACCTACTACAATTATAGCCTTGATATATATAACAAAAAAAGGTTGAGTCCTCGACGAGTCATCGCGAGTGCGAATGCATGAGTCCAAGTTCGAGTCAATCAGTGCTCAAGTCCAAGTCAAGTCACGAGTCTCTAAATTTAGCTAATGACTCGGACTCGAGTACTACAACACTGGTTCTAAGTTTGTCTTAAGTGTCAAGTGTAAACTTTAACAGGAACAAGGAAGATGAGCATAAATTTGTATGGACATTCACACAGCATTATAAAAAAGCAAGATATAGGTTGCCAGTAAGAATGGGCAAACAAAGGTGTTGCTCTGAAGAAGATTTAATACTTTCAGTGAGCCTTGTTCTCGGGTAGAATCATGACCGTAGGAACATTCAATTGTGAACTTTCTATACCAGCTTACAAGTGGTATCAGTCTTCTCAAGGCCCCTTGAAGGTTGAAGAGAATGTCTGCTGGTGTCAGCTGTACATTTTGGTTTCATGGCCCCTATTCTCCTGTTTTCACTTCATCAGAGGGCCGCCTGTATCTTTTCAGTCACACAGTGTTGTCTTCCCCTCCACCTTTATCTCTCTCCTCCCTTACAGTACTAGCTACATCAGTGGTTGGTCAGAACTTTATCAAGAATAGGTCATTGTGATTCTATTATAGTGTCATGGCATTTGGATTCTATTTGTTTGGGCCTTCGGTGTGCTCAAGACCATTAAAAAAAAAAAAGGTATAGTCAAGTCAGATTTATTTGTATAGCGCATTTAACATGCACAGAGTGCAACCCAAAGCGTTCCACATATAAGACATTGTCATTGACACAGACTAACAAAGACAATAGATGCCGGACGGAGCGGCGTAGTCGCCAGCTACCCGTGACACCAAGACATACATTTAAGAAATGACAAACACAAAAGATGCCGGACGGAGCGGCGTAGTTGCCAGCATACCCGTGACACCAAGACATACAACAAACATTAATAAATAAAATAAATAAAAATTAAAAATAAAATTAGTCCAATTTCCAACCGGATGAATGTCCAAGGGCAAAGATGACCCGCGTGAAAACTGCGCACAGCTGTGTCTTCACGATGCAACACCAACAAAGTTCTTTATAACTGACCAACCCGGAGAATTCACTGGCAGTCTGGAGAGCACTGGAAGGACTAGACAGTCCGAATTTGTGATGGGCGACCCTGCTGATTATCAGCTCGGTGGTCCTAGACAGTGACCGTTTGTTGTTTCATGATTGACGCAGTCATCAGAGTTTCTTAGCACTCAATCCAGACTCCAGGCACCGGTATATGCTAGCATGGCAGCTCGCATGTCAGCCGCAGCTCGGTGGTCGTGGCAGCTGCAGATCTCTTGCAGATTGAAGTTAGGCACCCTTGCTGAGCAATCCCTCCGTCCAGACATTGGATGTGCAGCGTCACGGATGGATGAGGGACTTCAGAGATATGACAGGCTAGCCAAGGCGCTCATCAGCCCAATGGAAGCTGGTTAACGTTAACTTGACGTTGATGGTGTCAGCCGAGTTTGTTAATCACAAAAAAGGACTAAGAATAACAAAAAAACGATCGAAAATAACATAAATAAAAAGTGACTACATTTAGAAAAATAAATACAAAAAATAACAGAAAATTACATAAAATTATGAACATTACATAAATACAAACAAAAACATGTCAGACAGAGCCGCGTGTCTCGCCAGCGTCCCCGTAACCTAGCAACCTGGCAAGATTGATTCACTTTTTTGGGGGGAATATGGCAAGAAAGACTAAGATTAAGTACTTCAGTGTCAATTCTTCAATTCCCAGTAAAATAGGAGGTTTGTGTGTGGCTCAGATGTAGACACACAAACACTGATACTTTTCTTGCTCTTTCTCTCTATCCCCAGATGGACTTGTCAGTCATTCTCTTGGTTGTGAATGTGGTTGTCCTTGTTGGAGCTTCAGATGGTGAGGAGGGTTAAGTCATTGTAATCCCTTAAAGCATTTATTCTCTAATTCCTTAAAATATGTAAACAATCTAAATGTCTCTTTGAAATATTATATGCTTCTGTCATACCTTCCAGATATCTTATGCTAACATTGCCATACATTTTATGAAATGGATGTATATTGTGTGGTAGATTCAAGTGAATTACACTTAGGCTAATTAAGTAAGGGATAACTGCCGCAGAGGTGTCCTGTTACGGAATTAATGGACGAGGGCGAGTGGCAAAAAACTGTGCGTCGGGGAGTTGCCTCCGCCCGAGTCCATTAATTCCGTATAACTGGACACTCCTCGAAGGCCGTTATCCCGCTTATCACCCGGTTGCAAAGGAAACACGCGGTTTCGTTTAAAAAGAAGCTCAAGTTCAGCTTGTTGTACAACTTCCATTGGCCATATAGCAGCGATAGCATGGACAGTTAGCTTGTTCACAGTTGATTCCATTGTTGTGATGCCTGCAACCGTAGTGCTACTATGGTTGTTATAGTTACCATTCATAAGCATTGATGTGGAACGGTGTCCTGTTCAGAATTAATAGCCAATAGCCACCACACCAGCCAATCAGAGAAGAGTATTTCTTCTCTCCGGGTGATAAAGTAGATTAAAGTTAAATGCACTTAAATACATTTTCAGTGGAGATTTTCATTGAAGTTTTCTTTCGGTCTAGAACTAGGCTTAATCCATATGGTGATGCTATATGCCAGTGGTCCCCAACCACCAGGCCGCGGGACATTCCTAACCGGGCCGTGGTTCACCGTGGTACGCTATCCAAGTTAGTTGGTTGCAGGTCACTGGCCAGAGTGTTTGAGTTGCGAGAGCCGCTGCAGAGATTTCTTACAGAAAAAGTCACCGTTAGCTGCATATTTTAGTGATGAGGGCTGGGTGTCAAAACTCTCTTACCTGTGTGACATATCCGGGTTGCTTAATGACCTCAACCTGTCACTGCAGGGGAGAATGACTACTGTCTTTAAACTGGCAGATAAAGTCGCTGCATTTAAAGCCAAGCTTGATTTGTGGGTACGACGAGTGGATCGGGGTGTATTTGATATGTTTCAAACAGTAGTGGGGGTTTTAGGAGAGACTGAGGCAGGGCCCTTTCTCTCGCAGCTGGTGCACGATCACCTTTTTGCGCTTTCAAATGAGTTTGAGCGTTACTTCCCATCCTCCAAAGATCCACGGCAAACCAATGAGTGGGTCCGCAACCCATTTGTCAATATCCCGAATAGTCCTAACTTGTCAGCGCAGGAGGAAGAGTAGTTGATCGAAATTGTAGGCTATGAGGAAACCTCTCTGGCGGGTTTTTGGATGAAAACCAAAGCCGAATATCCCGAGATAGCCGTAAAAGCGCTGAAAACATTGCTACCATTTCCCACCACGTATCTATGCGAGGCCAGGTTTTCGGCAATGACTGCAACTAAGACCAAATTGCGCAATCGACTGGACATTTCAAACACACTGAGGGTGTCACTGTCTTCCATCACCCCCAGATGGAACCTTCTTGTTGCAGGGAAACAAGCACAGGGCTCCCACTGATTTATATTCGTAATGCACGTTTAGTTCCCATGTTTTGTTACCATATTTTGTTAAGCATGTTCACACTTGATAGATGTAGCTTCAAGTTGTTTAATTTTCATAGTTCATATTGTTCAATTTTCACTTCAAGTTCACGTTTTTCACATTTTTAAGAGTTCGTTACCTTCACTGTTCATACATAACTGGAGCTATTTCTTTTCAAGTAATGCATGCACAACACGGAACATGGAGCCCCCCCACCACACCGGTCCGTGGGAAAAAAAAAAAAAAAAAATGGGAATCAAACCGGTCCATGGTACATAAAAGGTTGGGGACCCCTGGAGTAGACTGCTTGTCACATGACAGTTTTGTGACTATCTCCACAATCCCATTTTGTTTATTCCGAGTTCATACGAGAGCATTTGTCAGTGAATTCTGTATGTGTAGCCTACTCTACAAAATTAAGTTCTTTTCTCTATTTCTACCAGATTACAAGATGTGGTATGTTGACTTTGAAACATTTTGTACAGTTGCCATGATTCTCTAAAATTCAAGTCTATCTTCACTAGTTTTACTCTCTGACTGAAATCTATATGCTGACTCCTGTTACAATATTTTTAAAGCATGGTTCCATTCACTTAAGTCAGTTCAGTGTTTCCCATACATTGACTTATTTGTGGCGGCCCACCACAATATCAACACTGACCACCACACAATGATTTTCTATGTTGTACTACTTAAACTGAATGGAATCCTTTCATTGTAGAGCTATGTGCACCTTTGCACAGCCTCTCCTTTTGTATCTGTCCTTCAACAAACCTGCATGCACGTTTAAAGAAAACATTACAAATCCTGCAAGTATTGTTGTTGGCAGAGAAGACGACTGGCTAAATCGTGATTAAATCCGTTAGCATCATAACCACGACGTGCAAATTTGTTAAAAAACTGGGAACACCCCCACCTACCACCACAAATAGAATTCAATTCTGTGGGAAACGCTGTCAGTTATTTTAATACTGCTTCTTTTTAAATTAGACTTATGTTAATGGTTGATTATTAATTAAGAATAGGATAATATTAATTAACAGTTCCTGAATGTAACAAAATCATGACTTGCAATAAAGCATCTTTATTTCACACATGTCTGGGCTAGTGATGGTGATTAATTGTTATTAATGTGCACCTAGTTTGGTAGAGAAGGTGACTTCGATGTGAGTTTGTCTCTGATTCCCTCCGTTGTTTTACTTGTATAGAGAATACTCCCTCTCACTGGGGCGATCATTATCCCAACTGCAATAGGGACCGGCAGTCTCCAATCAACATCAACACTGAACACGTCAAGGGCAGAAACGACCTGAAGGAATTCAACCTGGTCAATTTTACTAATAAGCAAACCATGAAACTACTCATCAATAATGGACACTCAGGTAAACAATGTACACTTCAGATAAACTCACAGAAATGGCTGCAGGTAAGGGCAGTCCGTGTGTGCGCTAAATTTGCACTGCCATATGACACAAGTGTGCATGCAGGGACAGACTGGGACTAAAAAGAGCCCCTGGACTTTCTTCCAAATGGGCCCTAATTACCATTCGCGAGCACACACACACACACACACACACACACAAACATGATACCTTGGCACACTGGCACAATCATATTGTGAGAATGTATCACATGCAAAATAGTCAGTCAGATTTGACAAAAATCATTATTATTGATTAATTATTATGCCTTGTACCTTCATTCATATAAGTAGCCTAAACCAACAGGAACGTCATATCATTATGGTAAATTGGGATCTATCAATAAATGGCCTTGAGTATCTGTTCATCTTTTTAAGATTAACAGACATTGCACATATACAAAGTCTACAACTTGATCAGGTTGGTGCACAGTGTATCAAGATGTGTATGGACGGGTTAGACCTATTACAAATAATATGGTAGTTGTGGTAGCAAGCTAGACAAGTATACAATGCGACTCATTCTTTGTCATTCAATAATGAGGCAACAACCTGTCTGTTTTGTGCAAGGACAACAAATAAAACTGCAAATGTGTATGTGAGGGGCAGGGACGACGTTGGAACCAATTTCTGTTAGTGAAACGGATGATGTGTATCATCTATCGCGCACATGTCGATTTCTTGTCGCTTTAAGATTTTTTTTTTTTTTTTTGTGTAGGCTAAACAGGTTGAAAATGTATAGGCACAGTTTAATTTGACTTGACCTTTCACCCCAAGACCTTCAGTAGCCTATACCATAGACTGTATACAGTCTATGGCCTATACCAGAGCCAGTTTACGGAAAGCCGGATCACTCCCATGCCATTGTACCTGCAATCTGCTGCAGTTCCGCTAGGGGCGATCACGAATAAGTGCAAAAACAATGGGGGTCTATGGAGCTAAACGGCGAAATGTCTCTTTCACCTGGTTGTCGTTGAAAAATCGAATCAATTGGATTGTGGTTTCTGCAAGATCAATATGGATTATAGGTCAAAAGTTGAATGAACGAGTACTTGCGTCCTTTCGATTTCTTACAGGTTGGGTCGTTGTTGCCCACAACACACTAGCTTTCTGCTAATGAATGACGTCATTGACTCATTTGAAAAGCTTTTTAGAACAAATAAGTGACTCAAAAAATATAATACTCAGCGGTGTGTTATCTCTGCCCCCTCTTTTGCATGCAACATTCAAATTTCTGGGCAAAAAATTATATCCTGAGAAGTGGATTTGAGGGGTACAGCTCCATAGACCTCCATTCATTCTGCACTTATTCGCGAGCGCCCTCATGTGGAACCAGAACCGGAACTGCAACCAGTTCAGAAACCGGAAGTTTCCCGAGAGTGGCGGTTCTCCCCTTATTAGACATTCTCTGCCTATACCCAATCAGTGAGTAATAATATACCAGGTTTGATGTGTATCTTTCCACCGGCATGGGAGATATTGGGTATATCCAAATGTGCTAGCATAAGATTTTGGGCAGTTATCGTTGCATGGTTCATTCGAAGCTCTGCATTTTTTTCTCTGTAAGGATTGGTGTTGTAGGCACCTGCAATTCTTAATCTGCATAAAATGATTCAAATGATACAATATGCTTTTGCTCTATTTACTGCCACATTTAACCCTTTTTCGGGTAATGCGCTTAGACTAGAAGGTTGGCATGCAAAAAGGCATGTGTGGCGTGAGAATGAGACATTTGTCATCAAGAGTTGGCAACCTTGGTGACTCTTTACTCTCAATGGGTGACGCTCGTGGACAAGTATTAGGGTGACACTGTAGCCTTTTCATTGGCCTCCTATCGTAAAAACGCGATGGTGGAAATGTTGCTAGTTTTCTTTTTCAAATGACTGATAATTGATAGCATAGACATGGGTGAAACATTTATTTGGAGAGCTAGACACTGATTAGGCTACTTGACTGATGAAGCATATTCAGACGGCAGTTGGATTCACGGCCGTTCTGGACTTTTCCATAACGTCCAAATTGCCAGACCACCCTTGACTGTTTAAATATCAGAGGGGAGCACTGTACACTGATAAAAAGGCTCCTTGAGTCCTTGTCAGGTGTAAGAGTACACTATTCTGTCATATAAAAATACAAACCAAACAAGCAAACAAACTCCATTGCCATGTCTGAAGCCAACTCTCCTTTCTTTCTGCCTGGTATAGTGAAGTGTAAGCTGGAGGCCGGTGTGGTGGAGGTCAGTGGTGGAGGTCTCCCTGACGAGTACTCCACAATTCAGTTTCACTTCCACTGGGGACGGGAGGACCTCGAGCACTTTCCTGGGTCGGAGCACTCCATCGATGGCCACAGATACCCCATGGAGGTCAGAGAGGAGGCTTACATTTCAATTATTATAGTGTGTGTGTGTGCGAGTGTATGAGGCAGAAGAGGTATGCCAAATATTGGCGTATTTGACTTTCTGTTCTTTGACTTTTCATGCGCACGCATGTGTTTGTGTCTTCTTAGATGCATATTGTCAGTCTGAAGAAAGGCTATAACGCAGCTCAGGCCAAAGCAGATCCGGAGGGCCTATCAGTGCTGGGATTCTTTATTGATGTAAGTTGTAGTAACATATTAGTACCACGTGGGGTCAGTGTTGCTAAAATATGCTTCAATTGCTTGTAGACAAAGTAGGTGAAATTTACACAGCATCAATAAGCCGACTGCATCCATTGCACTATGACTTGCGTGCCATTGTTGACAAGACAACAGCAGCAAATTAAATGGGTGGAACATGGTACTGGTGAATTCTGTCACTAAGGGCAATGAATGAAATTCTTAGCCTATTTTGTGGTGGAAAAATGCAATGCTCAACTGTTTTGAAAATATTTCATCTTATTCTGTACATAGAAAGAGAGCAGATGGGGATGACTGCTTTCCAAATCCTCTTTAAAAAGCCACCAAGAAGCCCAAGAAAGCTTAAGAAACTCCAACAGGGAACTGTAACATTTTTTTCTTCATTGTGCAGGCCCCATTGAGGGTACAATCCCAGGGCCCATAACTATGAGATTTACTCTGACCATAGGTGATGGAAGGGGATGCAACAGGCATGCCTGAAGTCTGGAAGAATTTCTCCGACTTTGTGTCAGAAATACCAAACAAGGGTGAGCCATGGGCTTATGATGTTGCTTTAATCTGTTGTTCAATCATCAACATAAAACACATTTCTTATGACCTAGTACGATAGTCATGTAATCTTGGTTGGTGAATGTTCTCCCTCCTATTTCCCATTTAGGTGATAAAACAAGTCTCTCCGCACTGAACATCTCCATTCATGACTTACTGCTGGACGTCGACCTGACCAAGTACTACCGTTACAATGGCTCACTGACCACGCCTGGATGTGATGAGGCTGTGGTTTGGACTGTTTTTCAACAGCCAATCCGCATCAGTGAAGATCTGGTAAGTCGCACTTCGGGGTAGGGGGTGGGGGGCATATGTTATCAAATCTAGCATATGCTTAAGGTACAATTTTATAATTGATTTCCCAAGTTACAGGTTCACATTTGTGAAGTGTATTTATGATTTTCTCTCTTGCTATATTGCTCTACTTTTGAACATCAAAGCCCTGTATTTGTTCTTAACAATACACAAATTCGTGAGTAGCCAAAAAAAAAATATCTTAGGCAAGCCATGCAGACAGTGTTTACATAGTGAGGCCTACCTGTTTCAGTTGCTAAGCAGTCAAAATGATAACAACGGTTGTATGCACCAATTATATCACAACGTTGATAAATGTTTCTTTTACCAAATGAGTAAGCATGAATATTCCAAAGGAACTATCTATTTCATTAAGTCAGCTGGAGATATGATATCAGCGGCTGTATGCACAAAGTATGTCCTATCGTTGATAAATGTTTATTTTTCCAAGTGAGTAAACATGAATTTGCAGTTCCAACCCTACCGTGCATGAAAAGACTGACAATATGCCCCACATCGGTGTTCAGCTAAGGTAAACTCTTAACTCTTCCAATCTAGTGTTTCATCAGCGCAGTGCTATCTATGCAACACATTGTTTTATCACATGCCACTGCCTGAGGGAGTTTCTTGTTTTTAGAGGAATTTCAACTGTCATGTAAGATTAACATAAAGTGACCGGTGGCTTTACTGAAGTGAAAGGTCATGTTACACAAGAGTCTGTATATGTGATGCATCCGTGAGTAAAATCTCTGCCAGTATTATATTCCTGGTCATGCCTTGCTAAATGACTACAGTATTGTGAGACTTCCTTTTAGAAACGTAATGGAGTTAAACTCAACCACCCATCAGTTAAATGGAAATTCATCACCAGGTCTATATGGTTTGATATGTGCTGAATAGTCCTGTTTGCTGTTGAACTTGCGCTTCACCTCTTTTATGTTGATTGACAAAGCCATAAATTATGGCCCATAATGCAGCCTACAATGATTGTGTTGTCTGATCTGTAGCTATCCTCTGCCATTCAGAGCTCCGGAAAGTTCCCAGATATTTTGAAATGCCTGTTAGCAATCTCTGATGTCGGAATATTCAATGGCTACCCGACAACATCTCAGTGCAAACTCCAAAATTGTTCGTCTATTAATTGTCCACGGTTCAACAATACTAGAACATAGTTTGGCTGCAATGGCTTATAATTTCTGCCAGTTAGTGCTTTTTCCCTGTGTATAAGTTAAACACAATAATGCATGTAGTATGACACTGAGGATAGCCTATCTGAGACGGTGATCTGGTTCAAATGAGTTACGTTGTGAAATTGAGAATGGCACAGACTAAATCGTTTAGTCTATTTCTTTTGTATTGTGAAATTGAAATGAAATATGGACTATTACAATCAATAATATGTTGAAATTAATTAAAAGCAATCAATTTCTATGAAAAATCTATGTCTGTTGTGTGCGTGTGTCAAGGTAAAGCCTAGGCCTACCGTGCGCATATATTGTACGCCTAGGCTATTTCATTGGGAAAAGCAGAGACCGTCCCTCGTAAACATCAAGTACAGATCAACGCAGTCTTCAAGTGAATAAAAAAAAAATTGTCATCTGCCGTAGTTATGATCAGTCTTGTAAAATCAGACTCTGTCAAGATTTTCCAAATAAAAAAGGAATGAATTGAAAACATTTCACATGGCCAGATCAGTCACAAAGCCTCTTTATTGACGGGCTTCCCTCGTGCCACACACCACACTGCCACGCGCCACACGCTCCTTCCGTCCTCATTCTCTGGCTCACTCTCTGCTCACATGTGGGGTGTCACGCTATCAGGTGGCATGTCCTACTCTGTTTTTTTTTTTTTTGTTTTTTAAACTTCTCATCAGATAAGACAACCTAGCTGTGACCCTGTTGGTGTTTTGTAACAGGATGTGGACATTGACATTTGCTTGCCAGAAAA
>NC_063210.1:11500566-11538066 GCF_017589495.1 Alosa alosa | reverse complement strand
ACCTTTTCTGACCAGGTTGCCTCTGTCACCGGGTCCCGGTCGTGTCACTTCGTACTATTCAATATAAGGACAAACAGACCGTACCCAACCCAACACATATCCCCAATCACACACATACGCCACATCAGATCATCACACACTCTGTCAAGCAGGGTCGGACTGGGAACAAAATTTGGCCCTGGCCATTTTCTCCTGGACCGGCCCACTACTGGACCGACGACCCCCCACACACACACACACACACACACACACACACACACACAAGCCCACCGATACCAAAATCCCCCCCCCCCATAAATAACAAACACACAGTATCCTGTAGCAACACTTCATAAACTGAACCCAAACATTTAGATTTGGACCTATAGGTTATTATATAATCAGTATCGGAATTTCTGTCAACTATGACTATCTCCATGCATGTTCAGTAGCCTATATTTTTCCTTTAGTTAAGCAGTGACATGTGGTTTAATCAGTGTTGGGCAAGTTACTTCAAAATCGTAATATATTATGTATTACTGTCATTTCAAAGTAATTCGTTACATTATAATATTACTGTCTCTGAATTGTAAGGCATTACACTACTATTGTGTTACTTTTACCAAAATATCTGGAAATATGGATTTGGAATTCTAAATGCAGTTTATTATGCTCAATGCAGCTCATTGCACTTCTAATGGAGGGTGATGTGGTACAACATAATGACTGAGCTAGGCTTAAGGCTAACAACAGTAGAATGCAATAGGTACAGTGATGGCTCATGATGCAATACAAGGAACAATCATAGCCAGAATTTTGTTAAAAGAAGACAAAAGGTCAAAGTCTGGTCAATTGTGATAGAAATGCTGTAACTTTAGGCTTAGGCCTACTCATTAAAATCAACAGAGAGCCCACTACCTGTATTGTAACCCAAAACTTAGACATGTCAAGATGGGCTACACAGTGCAGCTACTGGCCATTTTGGTGCCCTAACTGGTGAAATACAGTATTAACCTAAGTATGTCATTATATGGCCAACTATAAAGATGTAATCTGCCTGTTCCCAGGGATGGGTAGTATTTCTGAAACATGTAATATGTGTTTCAAATGCAAAATAGTATTTTGTCATTTGTATTTTATTGGGTTGAAGGAAATGGCTCTGTATTTAAAATACTTTATTGGTGTGTTTTTGTATTTTACAAATACTGCAAGATACTATATGTGAAAAACACAAAAAAAGTAGATACTACAGACCGGTGCAATGAATAATTGTTAATTAGGCAACAATGGTTTATGTTTATCGCAATCAGCTAATGTGAGAACAGCTGTGTTCAACAACACTTACAGCTTTTCAGTGACGGCTATTGCTGAAGCATCAGCTCTGGTCTGAAGCACTGGTGTGAAGTGGTACGCAAGTAAAGATGAGCAAGTTGACCTGTGCAAGTTCACATAAATGTCATATCTCAACCACAATGACATCAATAGATGGTAAGGTGTTGAGTGTGTTTGAATTCCCTTCCTTGTAGCATCCTTTACTGCATTCCACAGTGGAAAGAAGGTCACCTTGTTCACCAATTAAATAACAATTCTATTTCCTTATTAGCTGCATACTTGAGGTTGGAGATATTAAGGCACGTCAAGTCTCTCACATACTGGAACTTCAAGATACATAGCCGTATGATTTTCTTATTCAGTTCTGCACTGGACTTGAATTATGAATTTTGGCACAGATACACAATTATGATTTTGGCCTATTGATTATAATGTGGTTAATTGAACGCTCTGTCAGTCATTTGGATAAGCATCAGCTAGATGACTAAATGTAAATTCTTGAATTATTCTTAATTCTGATCACACTGCATGAACTTGCATACGGTATACGACAGGGGCCAAATTGTATTGTTTTTTACTGTATAGTTTTAATAGGCTAAATGTTTGGGATGAAGCTTTTTTTGCAGTGCTTCCATACTTCCTTGAAAAAAGTATTTTGAGTATTTTCTAAATACAAAAATACAGTATTTTATTTTGATACATACGTAGTATGGTTAGGCCTACTGTATTTTGTAGTTTATTTTGATACATTAAACATGAGGGTATTAGGTATTTTATTTAGAAATACATTCTGATGTATTTTTGCCCATCCCTGCCTGTTTCCAGCATTAGCACAACACTTTGCGATGATTAGCTTGCAGTATTTTTAAAATATAAAAATACACACCAATAAAGTATTTTGATACAAAATACAGAGCCATTTCCTTCAACCCAATAAAATACAAATGACAATACTATTTTGCATTTGAAACACATATTACATGTTTCAGAAATACTACCCATCCCTGGGAACAGGCAGATTACATCTTTATAGTTGGCCATATAATGACATACTTAGGTTAATACTGTATTTCACCAGTTAGGGCACCAAAATGGCCAGTAGCTGCACTGTGTAGCCCATCTTGACATGTCTAAGTTTTGGGTTGCAATATACAGGTAGTGGGCTCTCTGTTAATTTTAATGAGTAGGCCTAAGCCTAAAGTTACAGCACTTCTATCACAATTGACCAGACTTTGACCTTTGGTCTGCTTTTAACAAAATTCTGGCTATGATTGTTCCTTGTATTGCATCATGAGCCATCACTGTGCCTATTGCATTCTACTGTTGTTAGCCTTAAGCCTAGCTCAGTCATTATGTTATACCACATCACCCTCCATTAGAAGTGCAATGAGCTGCATTGAGCATAATAAACTGCATTTAGAATTCCAAATTCATATTTCTAGATATTTTGGTGAAAGTAACTCAAAAGTAATACAATAGTAGTGTAATGCCTTACAATTCAGATACATATTATAATGTAACAAATTATTTTGAAATGACAGTAATGAGTAATACATAATACGATTTTGAAGTAACTTGCCCAACACTGATGACAACCATCACTTTGTGTGTGTGTGTGTGTGGAGGGTCAATCAAATTCTATGATTGCCACTGATGTGAATGATCTCACAAATCACACAAACCAAATCAAGTTTTAAAAAAATCGCAAAAGTATCGAAATTGAGATTCTTCACTTAGTATTGGTATTGAAACACTAATGTTGGTATTGTGACAACAGGAGTTGGGGATGTGTCCCCACCAAAGCTGAGACCAAACCTACGCCCTTGACTGAAGTTTCATTTGGATTGTATGTCAGGGGCTCTGATATGGAATGACCACACTAAATATGGAATAATTACACAAAAATATAAATCTTTGCCATTTCTATTTCAATTAAATTGGAGTGAATAAGATGGACTATACATCTACACAAGTTATATTGGCTGAAACATGGATTTGTATTGGTTCATTTTGAATTGAGACATAGTAAGATGCATTTGATCATGTAAAAACACTACACATCTTTAAAATGGTGTATAATATGACCATGCTACATAACAATATGATTTATAAAAATGATATCGTACACCCAGCGCAATGTGGTGCAAAGTGCAACGCAAGGCTTATTCAGGAGTGTGGCATAAGGTGTGGTCTGGCGCATGATCCAAAATCGCTATCTTACACCATTTAAAAAATCATTATGCCACTGACCAAACCTATAGCAAAACTAGATGTACCGCATAGCGGTACAAAATATGACCGCCGCTCAGTCCTGTACATCCGTTCCGCGAAAATAAATCACACTTCAATTTGTCTCCATATTTTACTCCATCACCCACTCTTGAAACTTTTGTGTATGCTTGTTTGGCATGCCTGAGTGTGTGTGTGCGGCTGCACAGAAAGTAGCCTACTGGTTCTGAAAAGGTGAATAGATTGTAGAATAGCCAAAGAAGATATAGCATTGTTATAAAACCTTTAAAATCTCTAAACAATCACAAGTAGGGCAGTTCATCACAGTTCATCCATTGCAACTGGATTGATGAAAGGTCACTTACACCTGTAGGTTACATTGTATTTGGGAAAAGCAAAAGGTATCAGCATAATGTTTATTTTATTTTTATGTATTTATTAAACAACAACATCTCTGACAGTTCCATGCCGTTTTCAACAGCTATGAAAAAAAAAGGTCATTTTTGGATGGATGGATTTTTTGTGAATGTTTCTTCTTCTTCTAAAGATTTTAGTAGTTTAGTCCATGTAATACTTTATTGTCAATGCACAAATTAAGTAACAGTAGTCTGAAACGTTATTCTTAATGCACAAATTAAGTAACAGTAGTCTGAAACGAAATGCTGTTCTACATCTAACCAGTGGTGCAAATAACTAACATGTCCAAATGGGCCATGATGAAATGCGTCGCTAGACTGTTCATACACATTTTAACGGGCCAAAGTTGAAGAGCTTTTGTCCGTTATTGTTTGTGCAAATATAGGCTGATTCATGTTCCCTTGCATTGTGTAACTGAGGTCCATAGCTAGTCTGGCTTTCATCAGACCAAGCTCAATCTTTTAAGAAATCAAAAAATAAATAGCGGGCAGATCAGGCTGGGTTCACCCAGCCTAGTCCATAGGCACCCGATATTGTTTAATTTTCCGATTGAGATATACACGCTCTGGCTATTCTAAATGCAAAAAATGCATCAGGGAGTTATGACAAAACGGTAACTAACAAACTAGATCCTAATAGAAAGCTGTTAGCTTCCCTAAGCTACAGGTAGGATTATAAGGTAGGCCTATTTACAACATAAATTGTCAATAGGCTATGCTGGCGACACAAATAAAATCTCCTTTGGAAACCAATGGCTTACGCCTTACAGTATCAAGCGGACTTAAACTGCCATATCGTGGCGAAAGGTTGTAATAACATTCACGCAGCTCCATGAGTCAAGGAAAGCGCGAATGAAGTAGCCACTTCTAAAAGGGACCTACTACACAGTAGCTTAAGGTGTATTGCTAAAGCAGTCATAATGAAATGAAAGTGTCATTGTTTGGATACTTCACACACACGTGCTTTTTAATTTCACAGACTACAACTACCAAGCTGGAATCGATTCCCTTCTCACACCCTGCACGCACTTAAAACAAAATAAACAGGCGTCTCAGTCTCACGCATGTATAGGCAAAACTGTATCAGACCGGTGTAACGTTGGTAAATCTTCATTGCACAGAATGATTTTGTAGCACGTGCAATAAATGACAGTCGAAAGATACAAACAGTGCTGCTATCAATTTGCTTGGTATAACCGCATTTATAGTTTTCTACAAATGCAATCAATCAAATGGGCCTCCATCACTCAACCAACGCTAACGGTAACATTACCTAGGTCGTTATTGATATTACAAGATTAACGTACCTGCAGTAAAAACCAAGCATGTCCGATAAACATCCTCAGATTTTATTTCGGCTTCAAGAAGAAATGGGAATTACACTTCATGTGAACATCGTCCTATCCTTATTAGATGTTCACTGCGGTAAATTAGTCCTTGTAGGAAGCGTCCATTGTTTTTCCAACCCACTTTTAACTTCCAACAAAATTACGTCTCACTGCAACGATGCGCCATCTAGTGGACAAACGACTACTTATCGCCAATACTGAAAATGCAGCCATGATGATGATGAATATTTATTTTGGCTTTCTTTTAATCCTACTGAATTTGTAATTATGTATCGGCCGTTCTAATACCGATAGTATGTGGGTGCCTGTGTGTGTGCATGTGTATATGTGTGCAACGCCATTTACAGGCCAATGAGTGTACAGTCACTAAATGTACACATAACCTAATTTTTTTTGTGGTCCCGGACGAAATGAAATTTTTCCGTAAAAGTCTAGTGGGGCTACATACCCACCAAATTTCATGTACCCCGGTGGTTCGGTGTCCCGGGTATCAATGACCAAAAATTCAGGAAGTAGATGACGGGAAAAATTCTTGAAATGTGTGCGTGTACAAGTTTATGTTTATGTGTGTGGGTGGGTGTGTGTGTATGTGCGTGCTTGTATGTTTGCCTGCGTATGTGTGTTTGTGCATGTGCATGCATGCGTACATATGTCTACTGTGTGAGTATGTGTCATACGTATGATTACTGTAAATGTATGTGTGTGCGTGTGTATCTGTTTAAGCACATGTGTGCACATGGAATGGGTTAACATGACCCCTGGAGGCAAACATACGGAAAAAATTGGTCATCCTAGGCCCTACACCGTACACCTAGGACGTACACCAACAAGGATTCCCGGGACACTGAAAGACCGGGGTACACGAAACTTGGTGGGCATGTAACCCCACATGGATGGCATGGAACCATCGTTTTTCGTTTTGATCTGTAGCCCCCCCCCGCTGGACTGGACCCCCCAAAAGGAGGGTAGGGCAGAGACCGTTTTCTGTGAATATCTCGAGAACCGTAGGGTTTAGGAGGACCATTTTTTTTTTGTATGTTGATCTCAAGGGGCCATGTCAACCCATTCCATAACCACTCATTTCATGTATAGCGCCACCTAGTTAAACACAAAAAAGTAAAAATGAGGTGTTGTAATCGCAGGTATCTGTGACCTAACATAGTCAAAACTGCACGAAATTGGAAGTGTAGGATCATTATGACACCCTCTGAATGCACGCCAAGTTTCGTGGAATTACGTTCATGGGGGGCCACACAATAAATTAATTTATGTTACTATACACCAACTGGCCTGTAGGTGGCCGGAGACATTTTTCTGTGAATATCTCGAGAACCGTAGGGCCTAGGAGGTCCACCTTTTTTTTTGTATGTTGGTCTGGGGTATGGGGGCATGTCAACCCATCCCATTACCACTTATTTCATGTATAGCGCCACCTAGTTAAAAATTAAAAAGCAAAACATTAGATATTTTCATCACAATATCTCTGGCTGACATGGTCAAAACTGCACGAAATTGAAAGTGTAGGATCATTATGACACCTTCCAAATGCATGCCAAGTTTTGTGAACTTTCGTTCATGGGGGGCCTTACAATAAAATGATTTATGTGTACATTTAGTGACCGTACACCAACAAGGAAACTTGGTGGGCATGTAACCCCACAAGGATAGCATGGAACCATTGTTTTTCGTTTTGATCTGTAGCCCCCCCGCTGGACTGGACCCCCTGAAAGGAGGGTAGGGCAGACACAGTTTTCTGTGAATATCTTGAGAACCGTAGGGCCTAGGATGACCAATTTTTTCTGTATGTTTGCCTCCAGGGGTCATGTTAACCCATTCCATGTGCACACATGTGCATAAACAGATACACACGCACACACATACATACATTCACAGTAATCATACGTATGACACATACTCACACAGTAGACATATGTACGCATGCATGCACAAACACACATACGCAGACAAACACACAAGCACGCACACACACACACACACCCCCACACACATAAACATAAACGTGTGCACGCACACAATTCAAGAATTTCTCAGAATTATGAACAGGCAAGATAGGGGTGGGGTTGTATAAAATGAATTTTACATTTTACAACTAATCATGTTTTGGTACTTGTTGTCTAGCAGATACCAGGGAGAATTGAGTGTGGATAATGCAATTTAGTGAGACAGTTAGAATCATATAGGCCTTTCAGTGTGATTTATTTTTGTGGAAAAAATGTGCTGGACTGGGCGGCGGTCATATTTTGTACCGCTCTGCGGTACATCTAGTTGTGTAGGTGTTAGGGCTATCTTCCTGGAACAGGCATCAAGGGAGTGCCAGAGTACCAAAGGAAAAGAGAAGGAAGAAGGAAGTTTAGTACCAGAAAAAAAAGTTGAGTCGAACAGATTGCTCCATTCAGGTTCACACCAGTACATAGGTTGTTCCATTCAGGTTCACACTGTTGTGCAGGGCCTTCATACTGTAGGTGATGTAGTAGGTCGTACAGTCGCAGAAGCTGGCCCATTCACGCAAAGTAGCATGTATTGTTTACTTTCCTTTAGTTGGTAGAGTCTCGAATGTATTTTTACTTCATCGACTTAAGAGTATTCCGGCGATTTTTCACATAGATCTCTTTTTCTTGAGATACTGTCGGTACAAAAAACCCTGAAAACAATCGGTTCTACCTCGAGTTGCTGCAGCAAACAGCTAAAGCTCCCAGCAGCCACAGTGCTACAGTCTGGGGGCATGAACATGGGTGCTCATGAACTTGCCACCACCAACCACAAAAAGGAAGTAACACATTCTTCACCAGACAGGCATGGTGAGTGAAAGCCGCTTAATGCATATGAAGATAATCTGGTAAAAGTTTATTTTATTATTACTTATATTCTTCGCATTTAACCTACCAAGACCAACATTTTAAAAAAAAATGCTCTTTGCTTTTTCTTACTGAAATCCATCAGCTCTTATTATTACATTAATACACAGGATTAGATGTTAAAATCCCTTGTGCCAAAATCCAAGGTAAAAACACATTCAGAAGCCCCTGCTCAAGTTTAACTTTAAAAAGCACACTACCCACAAATCCGCCAACAAATGGTCACAAACACAATACAAATGGCCCATCCAACAGCAGTATATAGTATGCGGCATATCATTGAGGTTATCAAGTGGGCACCCTCATTCACCAATGTTTCGTTAAGTAAGGCCCACGACACCTCATGAAGGCTTAACAGTGAAACCAGCGTCCTGGAGACACTCCCCTCCATGCTGCCACCATATTACCACATTGAAATATCCAACACCCAAAATACTCTTAACCAGCCCAGGCATGGTCTAAGTCGGCTAGGTTGGTCCGTCCCGTTGATGCGGACTGAACCATAAACCATAAAAAACCTTAGCCAAGTACCATCAACCTAGGCACAGTCCATCACAAACACAAAAACAAATGAGCCAGTTAAACACCTTAGCTTGCCCCCAGGAAGGGTAACTTCTCCTTACCCACAACCATTAAACTTGCCCGTTCTGCTGCTAAAGACATGTTACTAACCACCTGCCTTAGACTTCGACCACAAATGCCCAATTCAGACAGCAAGCCAATAGCAGATCTGGCCACAAACCCACGTGCACCGATTTCAATAGGCCTTAATCGTGCACTTCAACCTCGCTTAGCTGCCTCCTCTGCTATTTCAGTGTATTTAGCTCTCTTCAGCTCATTGGCCACTTCCACTCTGTCTTCCCAAGGAACAGTGAGTTCAATGAAGTAAACTATCTTCTCTGAATCCGACCATAGAATTACGTCGGGTCGTAGCTTGGTACTCACTATATGTGGAGGTACCGCCATCTGCTGGCCAAGATCAACCTTCATTTCCCAGCCCGCCCCATTTTTCAACTGGCCGGTTTTACACCTGACGTATAAAGTTAATTTGCCTTACCCCTTTACTAGCTGCTAATGAATTGACTTCTCTCCTTTTATCCTCTATTGCCGCTGCCACACATTTCAATACCTGGTTATGACGCCACGTATACCGCCTCTGGGTGAGACTTACCTTGCACCCTGATAGGATATGGTGGAGACTGCCCACACACAAGCAAAGTATGCATTTATCATCCTCACCAAACCATTGACTTAAATTCTTGGGAGATGGGAGCACATAATATGTAGCACCTAACATAAATCTGATCTTACAAGCTTCCATGCCCCATAGATCTTTCCATTTAATCCGTCTTTTTTCCACCCCTTCCCAGTTCACCCACTGCCCTTGTTCTGCCTGCGACACTGCCTTAGTACATCTTACAGCCTCCTCCTGTCTATGCATTTCCTCCACTACCATTTTCCTCTTTTCTCCTGCAGAAGCCTTACCCACAAGGGTTTACTTACACCCACCCCTAGACCCCCCCACCCGTGCTGCACATGGCCCATTATATCCCTATGCTTCAATGCTGATTGAGCTTGCTTAACTGCCTGCTCTGGGTTCCACTTCCTCCCTGCATTAACTGTGGGTGCAACTTTCCTCACCACTGGGTCCTTGGACTGAGTAAGAGTCATTTCCAATCTTGCCTTAGCACACTTAAATTCCTCTGTCAGACTAGATATTGGCAACTCTACAATATCCTTCCCATACAAGGCTACACTGCTTAAGCAGCGTGGGACTCCAAGCCATTTTCTGACAAAGGAGTTGATCATTTTTTCCAACCTCTCTACCTTTGACAGAGGAACTTCATAAACTGTCAATGGCCACATTAGCCGAGGCAACAAACCAAACTGCAAACACCACAGCTTGAGCTTACCTGGCAGCCCTGACTTGTCAATTTTTGCAATACCTTGCCTAGTGACCTGTCTCAAGTCTTCAACCTGTGATTTATCACTAAGGCTTGCATCATACCACCTTCCCAGACTCTTCACTGGTTTCTCCGGAACTGTGGGAATCACCTCCTTATTTATAGCAAACTTCTTATCTATTACCTTCCCTTTAACAATTGAGAGACTCCTAGACTTACTTGGCTTCACCTTCATTCTGGCCCATTGCAGATTACTATTTAACTTATCCAGCAACCTGTTGGTGCATGGAACGGTTGACGTCAAGGTTGTCATGTCGTCCATGAAAGCCCTAATCGGGGGGAGGCGTGGCCCTCCCTGCAACTTCTCCCCACCCACTACCCATTTTGAGGCCCTAATGATGACCTCCATTGCCATTGTAAAAGCAAGTGGGGAGATGGTACATCCGGCCATGATTCCTATCTCAAGTTGTTGCCACCCTGTGGTGTAATCAGCTGTAGTAAAACATAATTGAATATCCAGAAAGTATGCTTTTACTAGGCTTTTAATGCTACCTGGGATTCTGAAATAATCAAAGGCCTCCCACAACAGACTATGCAGCACAGACCCAAAAGCATTAGCCAAATCCAAGAACACAACATGCAGGTCTCTCTTCTCACGCTTTGCTAATTGAATTTGGTGCCAAATCATGCTGGTATGCTCTAAGCACCCGGAGAAGTCAGGAATTCCAGCTTTTTGCACCGTGGTATCAATTAGTTTATTCCTTTAAAGGTAATTTGTCAGTCTCCGTGCCACCACACTGAAGAAAACCTTCCCTTCAACATTCAGTAGACTAATTGGCCTAAATTGATTAATCTCCACTGCGTCCTTTTCTTTGGGAATAAATATTCCCCCAGCCCTCCGCCTCCGCTTGGAAATACTCTGCTTTTTCCAAACTATCTTCATTAATTGCCATAGAAATCTTAAAACATCTGGTGCACTCTTATACAAAAGGTAGGGCACTCCATTAGGTCCCGGGGCTGAACAGGCCCTTGCACGTTTTATTACTTCTTGCACCTCTTTCCACCTTGGTGGACTATCGTCGCATTGGCTACTTAATTCACCAATAGGTGGGATATCCGCAGGAAGTACCATCTCTCTGAACCTCTCCCTATCTTTGTGCACTCCCTCTAAATACTCCTCAAGCTTCTGCTTAGGTTCCAAAAGACTACCACTCTTCTGCATTACGAATAAAGACTTAACAAACTTAAATGGGTCTTTATAGAATGCTAGTCGAGCTTGTGATTTCTTCTTCCTATTTTTCCTAATATTTTCAGAATTTACTAAATTCTGACCTGTTTCTCCTAAACCTTTTTTAAGAGAGATAAGAAGAAAAAAATGGCAAAAGAATACAAATGTTTTTTCGATGTTCATGTTCAATGGACAAAGGAGGGATCTTATAGTGGTTCAATATGTCTTAGCAGCCTGTTCACTTAAGGTAGACTTTTAAAGGATTTATAAAGACATTGACGATAAACATGCACTCTTTGAACTATAGTTATCAATTTATGACAACCTTATTCTCTGCATGTCAAACCAACAGAGACTCATTTAAACATATTTGTGTCACTGAGACCAGTAT
Source organism: Alosa alosa (assembly GCF_017589495.1). Classification (NCBI taxonomy): domain Eukaryota; kingdom Metazoa; phylum Chordata; class Actinopteri; order Clupeiformes; family Clupeidae; genus Alosa; species Alosa alosa. Next base: position 11,526,362 of record NC_063210.1, on the reverse strand, counting down.
ACATCACAAGCAATTAGAACAAATTTGCAATGCAATCCAATACTGGAATATATTGAACATTGATAGCTCTGTGAAAGGTGCAAAAGGTGTTCAAATTGACAAGTGAAAACCAAAGTGGCAGTAGATGTGTTTTTGCTTAGCTAATACTAGCTTTTGTGGGTGTAGGAAGCTTGTTTGGTGTGATTTTTATCACTACCCTCAGGGCTGGCTATTCTGTTGCTTTTGCCAGCAGGGAGACCGGTCTGCAGGTCCATCCTCTGTTGCATCTATTGTTGTCACACCATCATCAGCTGTCATCGGTTCTAAGCAGTGTTGTAGTCAAGTCACTATGCCTCGAGTCCGAGTCCAGGTTTGAGTCCCCAGTGTTCAAGTCTGAGTCAAGTCCAAGTCATTAAAAAAAAATTCCGAGTCGAGTCCACTACTCATCTGAGTCAAGTCCGTGTCGAGTCACTATTGATCCACGTCGAGTCCGAGTCGAGTCCCTATTGATCAAGTCGAGTCCAAGTCCTGCACTAAAGTAAGCATAGCCTACATGTCATTCCATTTTTTCCCATTGCAGATGAAATCCTAAAAGCAAAATGGACAATCTTTTGTCTCCATGCAGGGGTGCCATCACTTGTGTGAAAGTAGTATTGTCAAATTTCTTGCCAAACCCAATGTGTTGTATTTATTATTTCAGAGAGAATACCATACTATTGCCTATAGGCCTACTCATAATAAATGAGCAATCCACATCCCAATCACACAGGCCATTAAGTCACATTATGCTGTTACTGACTGCTGACAATCGTACTCTGTAGGCAGTGTTGTAGAAGTTCATACTTCACAAGAGCTAGATGGGCGTTGGAGTAGACCTATTTTGTAAGAAGTAGTGTGGATCATAAAAGAGCCTTTTTTTTTTTATTCTGGCTGTTAAATAGTCTACACAATTTTAGCACAGTTTGGGAGGGACAGAAACAGAGCAGGGCCCGTCTTGGTAGCTTCTTTCTGACTCCCGTGACGTGAACACTGGCTACCTGCAACTGCATAATGTTATCACTTTACTGACACTATGGAGACATATTTCACGTCAGCAATGGAGATGAAAACTAGCTTTCGGTTAACGGAGAAGCAGATCATCTGCCTAACAAATTTCTTTGCGCACCAGGCCACATTCTACGTTCATTTTAGCGAGATGAGTTAAATTTGAGTTAAATAATGTTTTTTTTAAGCTGCCATCGCCATACTATTTGCTACGATATTCATCTGTTGGAAATAGAACAAGTTATTTCCTTTTTTTCCCGTGCAGTGGATTAGGCTATCAAATGGGGCCCGCGTAGCGCTCTTGCACCTGGGCCCACCATTGGTTTGTTACGCCACTGGTTAACGTTAACCATTTCTTGAATTTCCCCTGGGGATCAATAAAGTCTATCTATCTATCTATCTATCTATCTATCTATCACTTCATTCGTGGTTTTAAATATAGTTGTTTCTGGCCTACGCACAAGAGGTTCAGTTTGTCAGTTTCACTTGTGCAGACATGTAGGCCTACATTGACACTCTACATGGACACTCTACTAGACAATTTAATGTTATGTCTATATTTTATGACACCAAAATTAAGAAGTATGCTATATTTTGATCGGGAAAACTTTTATTTTTCTTTCGATCCGATAATAGTGCAGCAGATTAGTAAAAAAAATCGTTCACTTTGGTATAGAAGCATGACATTAGGCACAGATACTCTCTTAGGGGCCACTATTTTGGAAAAAGGCGCTGGCCACTAAAAAATTCAATATGGTGGCCATTTTTCAAGATGGCCGCCATTTGCTATTCAATGCTTATTATATCAATTATTCAAACAGTGATATAAGCATACTTTAGTGTTCTTGTGCAGTGTGTTGTCTGACTCTGACTGTTCGTGGTAAGATTGAGCATTTAGTGACGTGTTTTCTCATTCAAAGACATACGTCAGTAAATGCTCAATCTTACCACGGACTCTCTCTTCATTGGCAACGGTTTAACTTGGTGTTAAGTCAGAGTTTCAACACACTGCATCAGAACACAAAAGGGAAAAGGCAATTTCAAGACTTCGAGTTGCCAAGATGTCAACAAGTGGCAAGTCGTCTGTATCCAGACTCCAGCGCAGCATGCAGCACTTTAGCTTTACTTCACAAGCATGAAGTGCGTCCAAATTCACCCATTCTTCTCTGTTGAACTTCTCGAGAAGTAGGCTACTCATCACACATGTCACATGAAAGAGCCTTTTCTCAGCTTTTAAACGGGGCTAGCTAGCCTCTGTTTGCTGTGATAAACAGTTCGCGAGAAAAAAGAAAAATTTAATTTAATTAAAAAAAAAACTTCTCCATATCCATCTCCATATCCATTCATCTCGGTGGAATATCGTAGGCCTACACACTCTTCACGCAACACATGACAAACCATATATCAGAATGAACAGCAGACCTTACCGAACACAAAGGTGTAATGCATTCCCGTGTATAGTTAGCTGTTCCAGAGTAATCCGGTTTTGAAATAAATTATAGCAAAATTCAACACAGTCTTTTGGCTGCATTTCTTAAAACTGAGCTGTGCTTACATTGCCTAGATATGCTAAGCATGCATGTATTTAAGTTTCTTGATGATTTTGGGGGGGGGGTAGTGGATAGTGTCCCCACCAAAGCTCAGACAAAACCTACGCCCTTGGTTACTCCGCACCTGAAATCCTTGAGAGGTCACTATTTCAGTGATTGGACAGCTTTCCTAAAATTCCAGCCAAGGACCACATCAAATTACGGGAGCTTGGAGACTTGCTTACAGAGGTACAAGATGCCAAAGAAGATGGCTATCTTGGCTAACTGGCTTGTCATACCTGGATACTTCACGTGGAATTGGACCAATTGTAGACGAGCTTCCATTTGGGCTTCAGGAAAAGTGGGTGTCATCTGGGTCATGGTACAAAGAAAAGAACCACGGTCGCTTTCCTCCCTTTGAATATTTTTGCAACTTTGTGTGCTGTGAGGCTAAGAAGCGAAACGACCCCAGCTTCATGTTCCAAACCGGTATCATAACACCCATCAAACCAGAAAAATCCACCATGAAGAACATTAACACCAACAAATCTATCTCGGTACACAAAACAGATGTGTCTACAACAACATCGACCCTAACAACACCTGCCCAGTACACAACAAACCCCATCCTCTCAAAAAATGCAGAACATTCAGAAACAAACCCCTTGACGAAGGAATATGTTTCAGATGCTGTTCGTCATCTTCTTATCTGGCCAAAGATTGCAACGCTTTTATTAAATGCTCTGAATGCGGTAGCACCTTTCATGATGCGGTCATGCATCCCGGCCCATCACGTCCTGTGGTCAAGGCTCCTTCACAGTCACAAGAGGACGGCGGGGAGGGAGATCATCACCTCAAACATGCTGTCATCGAAACAAGCTGCACAGAAGTTTGCGGGACAGGTCAGTGGAACCGTACATGCTCAAAGATTTGCCTTGCAAAGGTTTATCCCAAGGGTGCTAAAGACATTGCCATAAAAGCCTATGTAATCCTGGATGATCAGAGTAACCGCTCATTAGCCAGACAGAGTTTTTTTGAGCTGTTCAGTGTAGATAGCAAGCCATTTTCCTACCATCTCAGAACATGCTCTGGCACCATAGAGACATCTGGAAGGAAAGCCAGGGATTCCAGATCGAGTCACTGGATGGCAAAGTTCTTATGTCTCTCCCTCCACTCATTGAGTGTCAAGAGATCCCAAACAATCGGTCTGAGATTCCAACACCTAGTGCAGTTCTTCACCAGACTCATCTTCATCACATTGCAAAGCACATCCCAGAACTGGATTCAGACGCAGAAATACTCCTGCTACTCGGAAGAGATGTCCTTAGAGCACACAAGACTAGGCAGCAGGTCAATGGACCACATAATGCTCCCTTTGCTCAGCGCTTGGACCTCGGTTGGGTAGTTATAGGAGAGGTGTGTCTGGGTAATGTATATAAGCCATCAATGCAATGCGTTAATGCATTCAAGACCAACATGCTGAACAGTGGTCGCCATTCAATTTTTCCACCTTGCACAAGTTTCATGCATGTGCAGGAGATGCAACCCAGCCTTAACAAGCCTAGCAGCGCAACTGAAAAAATGATGGGACTTACAGTGTTCAACCAAACTGAGAATGACAAAAAACCTGCTCCATCAGTGGAAGACACTATCTTTTTAAAGATAATGGACACAAATGTTTACAGAGACGATGCCAACAGTTGGGTTGCCCCTCTACCATTCAGAGAATCACATCAATGTCTGCCGAACAACAAAGGGCAGGTAGCCAACCGGTTTGCATCCCTGATACGAACCCTGAGAAGGAAACCTGAAATGCAGGAACAGTACATTACTTTCATGGAGAAGATTTTCACTAACAAACACGCAGAGGTAGCACCATTACTGAAAACAGAGGAAGAATGCTGGTATCTTCCTACGTTTGGAGTCTACCACCCAAAGAAACCCAACCAGATCAGGGTTTATGACAGATTATGATTGTAGATAAAAAATAAACATATAGTTACTGAAACTACTACTACTATAGGCCTAGAGAAAGATGTACAGTAAAGTTAGATGCCAGTTAATATAATGCAGAAAAGAAATAGAAATAAGATTAAAAAATAGAAAAAAAAACAAGGGGAGAGATTAATGGACATTATAGGCCAAATAAAATAGATGGGTTTTTAAATTTGATTTAAAACTACTGATGGTGGGACAGGACTTAATTTCTATAGGGAGATTATTCCAGAGTCTAGGGGCAGCAACAGAAAAAGCTCTATCAGCTTTAGTTTTAAGGGTTGCCTTTGGGACTGATAGAAGAAGTTGTGAGGAAGACCTCAGTGGCCTAGAAGGACAGTAGGGACTTAAAAGGTCACAGATATAGTGTGATGCCATTCTTTGAAAACAAAAAGTAAAACTTTAAAATTAATTCTGTATTTGACAGGTAACCAATGGAGTTGGGCCAGCACAAGACGTTGTTTTGTTTCTGTTTCTTTGTTCCAGTAAGAAGCCTAGCTGCTGCATTTTGGACTAATTGAAGTCTAGCAAGGGTAGATTGGTTCAGACCTAAATACAGAGAGTTACAATAGTCCAGCCTAGATGTAACAAAAGCATGGATTACAGTTTCTAAGTCAGTATATGAGAGCCAGGGCTTTAATTTAGCTATTTGTCTTAGTTGAAAAAATCTTCCCTTAACCACACTACTGACTTGCTTATTGAAATTCAAAGAGGAATCTAGGAAAACACCTAGATTTCTGACCTCACTGTGGCAATTTACAGCCAGTGGCCCAAGTGCATTTCTTATCTTAGGAACAGAGCTGAGTGGACCAAAAATAATTATCTCTGTCTTCTTTTCATTTAATTGTAAGAAATTTGCAGCCATCCAACTCTTTATGTCATTAGGGGGCATGACCGCACCGGGGGCAAGTTGTGCTACAAGACTACCTTTTTTCAGAAAGCTATATCTCTTAAATACTATATTTCAGATCGAAAGTGATTGTTCCCAGAGATGCTCCACATCCTGAAATATATGTTCATATTGTAGTTGGAAGCATTACTATCATGGCCTCCCTTTAAAGTCACTTTAAGTAAAAACTGGCACAACTCACCCCACTCTCCCCTAAGGCAGTTAAACAGGCTTTCCAAGGTGCAGGAACTTTCGGCTGTTAATGGCAGATAGAATTGAGTCATCAGCATAGCAGTGATATTGAATGTTATGTTTGTTAAAAATGGAGCCAAGAGGCAGCATATATACAGTGGGCAGTGCTTCGACTTGGCCAGCTTCACTCGCGGTCCGCGCGTGGGATCACGCGGTATCACGCGACTTTAATTTGTATTTTCCCAGTGAGACGCTGCAACAACCCAAACAACCGGTAGATGGCTCAAGTGAGCAGGGTGTCTCATAAAAAGAAATGGAGCCTGGAAAACCCTACAGACTTCACTACAGACTTTAGCAGACTGGTTTAGAAATAATTTAATAGCTAGAAATATGCCTGCCCTGCCCTAATAAAGAAAGTGGTACTAAAGCTTCACGCAGCTTCACGCCTCGTAATGCGCGACTGAAGTGGTCATTTGAAAGCGATGCCCACTGTAGGGAGAATAGCAGAGGGCCTAAAATGGAACCCTGAGGGACACCACATTTGATAGGAGCAATGGACGAAGAGCAATTACCTAATCTTACAGAGAATGTTCCATCATTCAGATATGATGTGAACCATTTCAACACCACCCCTTGCAGACCAACTTCAACCTCCAGATGTTTTAACAGGATGCTATGGTCAATGGTATCAAAAGCAGCACTAAGGTCAAGAAGTGCTAAGAGGGCACAAGAACTATTATCTACTGAGCAAAGAATATCATTTTGCACCTTAAAGGGACACCAGGCAAGCCTGATGCTTTTTCTCTACGAAACTCCCCCTCGCTTGGTCTGAAGCTCTTTTCCTTTTCTTTGCATCTTCCGTCAAGGGTTTTCGCTGCTTCTTCGCCGGCTCTGCCATTATACACATGTTTGCAAATAATCGCTACGCGTTTAGCTAGCCTCCCTCTGTGCTGTGGATGCAGGATGGAAACTAAAACTGCTTCGGTCGCCAGGTACGATACACTGAACTTGCAAGCGGGATATTCTTCCTACAGGCAGTAGGGGCGGGCGAGAGAGTCTTAATTCGCCCTGTAATGAGTCATTTAACCATATACCGACTTACGAAGATGAGTAATTAACACGAAAACGTTGCCTGGTGTCCCTTTAAGAAGAACAGATTCGGTGCTATGAAGTTCTCTAAAACCTGACTGAAATTTATCTAGGATGTTGAAAGCATTCAAATAAGGAGTGACCTGAGAGAGAACAACTTTTTCCAGGATCTTTGAAACAAAAGGTAATTTGGAAATATTGTAACTGTAATCAAGACTGGGCTTCTTTAGTAGTGGTTGGACAATTGCATGCTTAGAACTAGAGGGGACCACTGCAGTAGATGGAGAGCTGTTGATAATGGCCAAAACAACAGGGCAAATGATGTTAAAGACTTCCTTAAACAGGCAAGTTTAAACAGGAGGACAGGCAGAGAACAAACAATGGGCCATTATGTTCAGTTGTATGAGTACAAGAGCTGTACACATTGAGATAACGGAGTCTATGGACACATCCAGCTGTATAAACGCTCTCCGCCGCTTCATTGCTCTCAGAGGCCCTGCTAAACAGCTCCATTCTGATTGCGGCACCAACTTTATTGGAGCGTGCAAGGCTCTTGGAATGGATAAAACAGTGCAGAAGTACCTCAGTGATCAAGGATGCATTTGGGAATTCATCCCACCTCATGCCTCTCATATGGGAGGCTCTTGGGAACGCATCATTGGCATCAGCAAAAGAATTCTAGATTCAATGTTTCTTAAGCAGAACACTAGGCTAACACACAAAGTGCTTTGTACTCTGATGGCGAAGGTCACAGCCATTATAAAAGCACAACCACTTCTACCTGTATCTATGGACCCAGAAAACCCTTTCATCATCTTTCTGCTTACTCAAAAGACAGGAGCTCCACCTCCACCTGGAGACTTTCCAGACCAAGACCTGTACACAAAGCAATGGAGACAAGTTCAACGCTGGAGGCGTAAATACTTACCCTCCTTACAACAAAGACAAAAGTGGACAGTGTCTCGAAGAAACCTTCAAGTTGGCGATCATGTTCTGCTCAGAGATAAGCAGACCACCCGCAACAACTGGCCCATGGCCACGGTCAGTGCCACATACCCCAGAAAAGATGGACATGTAAGAAAAGTTGAAGTAAAGACAACTGAACAAGGAAACTTCAAAACCTTTCTTCGTCCAATTGCAGAAACTGTCCTACTTCTACTCAAAGACTGACCTTGTCACTAAATCCCCGGACTTCTGCAAGTTAATTGTGGCCTCACAGAGGCCAGACGGGGAGTGTGTTGCCCTTAAGGCATTTATCTTTCTATTTTATTTTTAATAGTTAATTCCTTTATTAAATTATTTGAAACGAAAATAATTTAATAACAATTATTTTTAATTATCTTTATATATTATAAAGAGGCTGACAACTGTGTTGCAGTTGCATTACTTTAATCTGTTTGTTGACATTTGAATGTGAAGAGTCCTTGTTGATAGCCACGTCTTCTGACAAAGACGTTCTAATACTCGTTCATAAACCGAACCTGGTTGACAGACAGACAGACAGCCAAGAGACACAATCTTGATAAAGCTACTGTGCAAGTTCTTAGAAGCAATGCCGTAAGTTTATTGTTGTATGTGTATGTTGTGCGATCTCAACACTGATATATAATTAAATCAACGTTACTAATTAATCTTAGCAGCGCACAACCAATAAGTACATTTAAATGTTTATTCTGGGGGGATATTACACACAATACTCCACATGAATACAGGCACAATAAATGTTAACATGTTCATATTAAAAACACATTCATATCAAAACATCAAAGTATCTTATATCCATATCAATATACATATTCACGTAAAACATGTTTTGACTCTTAAAGTGTAAATAATAAAACACTTTGGTTTACAATATTTTGCCTGAGTAGCCACATTGTGTTTATTTGCAGAAGGAAAAAAATATATTTATTTGCACGATAGCACTAATAACACCTTTATATGATCTATAAAATACCAATATTTGAGTTAGTAATCACTTCAACAAACCTTGTATGCTTTCAAATTCATGTTAATACTCATGTATGAGTGATGAAAATACAGTATCTGCTTGCCATAACCATTACACGTTGCAAAATTAAAAAAGTCCTTGCAGTAACTTAGCTATGATCTTAGATCTCATTCACAGTGCATACACCATAGAATTGAGTGAACGATATGTCTTTAAGTGTGATGTAATGAGTCATATAGCGACATTTTAGTATCTCAGAAAACAATGTGCAAGCCTTTGGGAAATATTAGCAAGCCTGTAAAAATGTACAATATATTGTTACAATGTTCATTACCTCACCAATCAATCAATCAGGAAATACACTCCAATTCTTCCAATCATGAGACAAGCCATTAAAAAGGCAAAAGGCACCAAAGTTCAATTTCAAAAACTGGCAGAAATCCAACATATTCTTCAGGAGAGTGTGCTAAGTAAAGGTCAACAGCAGTGGAGGCTTCTGTTTCCCCCCCCTTCAACTTCTGTTTCTCTGCATATATCCACTTTGACTTAGACTGGAACCTTACTTGATCTACAGTACGTTCACATATTTTCAATAGCAGTGGTAGCCTCACCAATGACAGCAGGGATTTTACATCTGTTGGAAGCAAAATGCAAACACAAACCTCAGAATTAGATTTTTTTTCAACCACACAAATAAATAGCCTCAGACAGATTGTGTAAAATACCTTGTCTAATACATGTATGTAACTATATCAATCTGCTCACCTGGCATAGATCAGCGCTGAGTCATTACAAGTTCCATGGACAGGCTGACTCTCCCAAACTTCTCCTTGCTCCTTTTCACCGTATCTTCATGAACGAAAGCTGCCTGCTCCACTATGTGTTTGAGAGACAAATTCCATGCAATAGAATAATATAATTAAACAAAATGACACAACAATGAAATGGCACAAAGATAATCTTAATTAATATATAACTTGCTATTGGATAAAAAAAAAATCTAAAAGTTGTCTGTATTATTATAATTTGCATAATTTATTATGCAATACTTTTCTTTATGTATTTAACATCAATAAGAAAAATACCATTACAAAAAAACACCAAGTTGGGTAACTTACGTAGCCATTAGATCCTTTAGGAAAGGTAAGCTTACTTCCAAGTGGCCATATTCTGCCTTGGTGGGTATCTGTGAGAAGGATTAACATTAGATTTACGTTAGACCATTATCAAGCTCTGAGTAACTTTATAACATTATAGAATGGTTCTGAGTTGCTCCCTCTAGCTTCTAACTAGATAAGCAATGACAAACAGGATGTTCTGGTGAACATAGGCAACTCAACTAACTCATTTTCACCTAAACAAAATGACAGTGTTGAGAGTAATCATGCTTTCTGCATGTATGCACCAGGCTTCTTTCACCTGCAAGTAGTAATTATCCTGAACTATCTGTCAAAATAAGCCCCGCCCCCTGAAACGTCATAAATCACGTCATAACCACGCCTCCTTTTATGCAAATTAGCCACGTGGTTGTCACCACGTGTTGTTTGTTATTGTTTTGTGAGTCATGTGACAGTCATGTGACTGGTGTCAAACCCCTGGGCAGCCATATTGGATGTAAAGTCATGTGACAGTCATGTGTCTGTTGTCAAACAATGCCACGCCCCCCCTTGGCATCCATATTGGATGTAGTGTCATGTGACAGTCATGTGACTGATGTCAAACCCCTGGGCGGCCATTTTGGCCAAACAAACCCCATGTGTGTTTTGTGGATAATGGGGATCAGATACTTTGTAAGAGTTGTATATGTTTAGTGGTAAATGGGGATAGATATAAAGTGTGCTGCTAGCCCAGAGGAAAGAAAATGTTAAAATGAGAGCTCCTCTCTTTCTCAATTTGTTTCTCCTAGACAATAATGAGATCACAGTGATATAAAAATTAGATTATTGCTTTTGTCTCCCGCTTCTCAGGTTTGTCTCTGGAGCAAAAGAGTTAAGTTCTCTCAATGTAGACTCCCTTTAATATACAAATGAGATCTCATCAATATTTTAAATAATGCTCAGTGTCGTCTAATTTATACATCTCATATTTTACTCAGGCTGATCCACCAGAGAGCTCTCTCTGTAAACTCATGCAATTCTCATTTCAGATCATTTTGGTAAATCTCAGATTAGGCTCCATCAGTTCTGTAAAAGAGATCTCTTCACAAGCTTGAACCGTTCTCATTCTAGTCATCTCAGTTTAGTCCTTTTTGATTTACAAAAGAGATCTCAGCAAAGGCTTATACAATACTCAGACTTGCTCAATTTATATATCTCATATTTTACTCAGGCTTATCCATCAGAGAGCTCTCTCAGTGAACTAATGTAATGCTCATCCAGACCTATTTGTTTTATAAATTAGTCTGATCTGTAAGAGCTCTAGCTGTTGTAGGCTACAACAATTCTGAAATGATTTTCATTGGCTTATTTGTTTTAATTGCACATATTTTCAAGTTCACATTTGCAAACAGTAGGCCTTACCATGTGATGTGACCACCACACATGACGATGCTCTGATAGACCTCTGAAGTTCGCCTACAAAAAAGCTACCATCTATGCCCATGTAAGGAGATGATCACCTGTTAAATTCTCGCGCAGGGAGACGACATCGGAGACGCAGACGTTTTCCTGAACGCACTTTTGTCTTCAACCTTCGAGTAGATATTATAATCAATGGTACGTGAAGGCGGCACAATTTGATTTTTGCTACCCCAGAGCTAACTTGCGACTTGTTAGCAAGTTAGAGAAATCAAGTTAGACTCCAGAGGTCTATGATGGTCGGACGAGATGGTCGGACCTTCTCGCGTGCGGAAGACTCCAGAAAATGCAGTCTAGATTTGGCGCCCAGTGAAACCAAGTGAAACGGTGTGTGGGTATGAAGGATTGTGCAGAACTTGCCACCACGAAAACTCAGAGAAGGTACATTAACATTTTGGCAATTTGCTAACGTTCTTGCATATTTTTAGACTCAATAGATCATTGAACAACCTGACGAAGCAGCACATAAAGTTAGCTATGATAGCTAGTTAATGTTAGCTACTTAATGTAAGTTACATCACTGGCTGTGCCGCTTGTATATAAAGCTAACGTTTGACAATTTAACGTTGCTAGTGCTAGCTTACTTTGCCTTATACAGCTTTAGTCTGTATGTTTCGAATGGTGTTAAGCCATGCTGTAGCCAAAATGCACGGAATTTTAAAATGTCTTTGGGGTGCCAGTGAAGATGACGAAGCTAACGTTATTGCCACTGGTTTAAACTGGTTCCAGCTCAATTCCACTGAAAAGAGGCCGGCAGCTTCTTAAAAAATTGGAAGACTACGCTAGACCATCAGATCAAATTGCTGAACAAACAGCGTACCAAAATGGTAAGTATATTTTGCCCCACAATATGTTCTCACTTTTGTATAACCTGCTATAAATTACAGCATATTGTAACAGGAGTGAAAGGGCATTCTTGTAACCCAGGTAAACTAGGAAGTAGCATTGCTGTGGTCGAGGGATCGAGAAATAGGCAAGTCAGCATCTGCAGTCATGAATAACTTGCCAGTCAACATTTCTTTTGCAATTAATAGAATCTGTAGCATGCAAATCAAACCAGCTATTAGCCTAACTGAAATAAAACCATGATATATCTAGGTATGGTGAAGGGTATGTGATGGGCGATCTATCTATCTTTTAATTACAAAGGCCAAGGGAACTTTATCAGGATGCATAGTATCCTGAGTCCATTCAATAACTGGCCTTTAAAGATGAACTGAACTGGAATTTAAAGTAAAGGTCATATAACAGATGTATTTTATTTCTTGTCATTGGTACAATGATTAAAATGGCTGAATTTATTAAAAGGGCTAAAATTGTACGTTGAAAGTGGTGTTGTTGTTACACGGGCGCCGCCATGTTGGATTTCAACAATTGGCTACGTCACTGGCATGGTAAGCTACTCTGCACTAGCACTAGCAGCCATAGCAGATAATGAGTCTGAGGCTAGCTGACATGGCTGAAGAAACTAACATTAGGCCTAGCTGAGTTACATATTGGCCATAAGCCATTTATCATAGGCTAGCCTACATCACAAAATCTCATACAAAATGAAACCAAACTAGTGAAACAAAGGCGAACACTTTAACAGGGGAAATTAATTGGGCATGAATCATACTGAACGCTATTTTGTCAATGAGCAGAAACACACACGACATTCAAACTATTGATAAGATGTGCACTATGGAAACTGGTCTGTAACTTTGGACGAATAAATGCCATTGACTTGCCATATCCTGACTTAAAAAACCCTTTTCTTGCTTACTTTATCGCAAACTCGGTGGGGCAGCTTGTAGTCTTTTTCAATTCATAGAAGGGCGAGCCCACAGTCTATGTGCCATGGAGCCTAAGTTTCAACTTCGGCTTCGTTCACCCAATGCAGTCACTGGTCGCAATTATAAAGTCCGGGAAGGTTCGTTCAATCGTGTAAAGTTTTAAGTGCAGTAGCCTATCTGTCCCCTTTGGAATAATATCTCGAAGTAGCCTCAGATGAGGTCCAGTGTTAGATAGGCTACCATACGATCCAACCTAGGAAAGGGCTAGCAGCTAAACACCTTGGAAACACTCTTATGTCAAACTCCACAAGCTAGCACTCCGACCATAGAGAGTATAAACCATGACTCCGACGATATCACAGATCGATAATAATGCTTTTACTAGCTGGTAACTAAACCACAGCGGGTCTGTAAACAGAATCCAATGTCCCTTTCTACTCACTCTGAAGCCAGTTGTTCACCGTCTCAGGGCAGATTGTTGATGCGAGGGAGTTTAACTCGCAGTGCTGCTATCCAAGAGACAGGGATGGAGGGAGACAGAGAGATAGCGTGCGTGTTGCTGTCTCAAGCGCCCCTCGTCCAGTTTTCTACATGACCTGTAGGCTAGGTCTACAGTAGCCTATATTGTGCCGCACAAAATGTATCTATGTTGTACATTGCACAAAATGTATACCCCCCGAAATAAACACATACATAAATAAACATATTTTTCCCGTCACTTTGGCTTCCTTGAACATTTTCCCTACGTTTCGCCACTGCTTTGTAACAGATAGATTCCAGTGTCCATGCTCCGGCAGCGCCCACACAGTCATTTTCACCCAAATGATCCTACTGAAGGTTGAGCTGGAGCCTGAAACCCATCTAGTGGCAGTCAAGACACTACAGGCCTGTCCCTCACAGGCTCAAATTTGTAACCCATGCCATTAAAATGACTAATTTTCGTGTATACATAATATGCTGCTGTGGAATCCGCAAAGGTCAAGAAGGCTTTTGTTACGAGGGCTGGAGGTTCCAAAACATCCATGAAGCTGGGATAATTTTCTCTTATTTTAAATTATTTCCAATTGTGGTGAGCATTATTGGTGGGCTTTTTATAAAGGGTAGGCCTCTATTGCACTAAAATGATTCAACCTTTAGTTTTACAGTTAACATCAAACTGTGTAGCTACGAAAGCTACAAAATCACATTGTCATAGAAATGATAGAGTATAAACCATGACTCCGACGATATCACAGATCGATAATAATGCTTTTACTAGCTGGTAACTAAACCACAGCGGGTCTGTAAACAGAATCCAATGTCCCTTTCTACTCACTCTGAAGCCAGTTGTTCACCGTCTCAGGGCAGATTGTTGATGCGAGGGAGTTTAACTCGCAGTGCTGCTATCCAAGAGACTCGGGCAATATCAACATCCACAAGGTAAAAATCTGCAAATTCTCCACTAACGTTAGCCTAAAATAAACGGCAAACTCGTGTATCCTCCGTGTATCTGGGGTCAACTTGGGGTAACAAAGTTTTTAGCAGTTTCAAGGGAGGGAGAGAGAGAGCCCGTGTGAGTTGCTGTTACGAGTGCCAGTAGTCCATACTGCGTTAGCCTACATTGACGTGACAATGCGTGTTATATAGCTTATTTGTATATGCACCGTAGCCTTCGCATAGGCCTAATGTAGTGGTGGTGAGTGAGTATGCAGTTGTGTGGAGGGTGTACAGTAGGCAATGTGTGTGTGTGAGGGATGGAGGGAGACAGAGAGATAGCGTGCGTGTTGCTGTCTCAAGCAAATATTATGTATACATAATATGCTGCTGTGGAATCCGCAAAGGTCAAGAAGGCTTTTGTTACGAGGGCTGGAGGTTCCAAAACATCCATGAAGCTGGGGTAATTTTCTCTTATTTTAAATTATTTCCAATTGTGGTGAGCATTATTGGTGGGCTTTTTATAAAGGGTAGGCCTGTATTGCACTAAAATGATTCAACCTTTAGTTTTACAGTTAACATCAAACTGTGTAGCTACGAAAGCTACAAAATCACATTGTCATAGAAATGATAGAGGCGAAATTTCCACTAGGTTTTATGAAGATATTTTATAGATGGGCTGAACATACATCAAAAGAAAAAAAAATGACATGTCCAAAATGATTAACTCACCAACAATATTTGTTGTATGGTGTATACCAGGGATCACCAAATGGCGGACCGCGATCCGAGTCCGGACCGTGACGTGATCCTATCCGGACCCAGACCATAATAGCCTAATTTAGATTTTCACGTAAGATTTCAAAGTTGCGCTAAATGTTTTGTTGGTTAGGATAACAGCATTTACTTCAGGAACCATCATTTCGCTTGCTGCTACTCAGCCAGTGAAATCTGTGAATTCTGATAAAGTCGAGTCAGTGAGTAAAGTAGCCTACTATGGGGAAGAAACTGAAACGAAACAGGAGAGGAGACGGACGGACGAAAACAATCAGATGGATATCTAAGTTAACGATAAGTAAGTTATTTTCAAATCATCGATTGCTCAAAGAGGAGGAAGCTAGACAGCGAGAACAGAGCTTTATATACCACGCAAAACTGTCACGTCTGTAACGCCAACTAGGCTAAATATGGATGTGACAGTTTTGCGCAGAATTGCCCTGGACCTCTTCTATTCTGAGACAGGCGATTTTTAAAAGCACCAATTTGAAGCACCTCTACTAGACAAAGCATATTGAGCAAGCATAGGGTAGGCTAGGCCCATTCAACAGTGAACTGAGACCACAGAATATTTTACGATTTAAGAAGGCAATACGATTGATCCACCACAATCTAGTTAAGCCGACATGCATTCACTGCCCAACAACGTGATGTTCCTGGGTTTCCAGGATTTCGGTCAACATAAAAAAACTAAAAAATTAAATTAAACTTGCTGATTAATGGGTTCAAGGAACCAGCCTTGTCTCAGCTCAAATTTTATTTTAAGTTCACGTTAAGATCTTTAAAATAGCCAAGGCTACTCAGTTTTTCTCCCCAATCACTCTTATCTTGCCTTATTTCTCCTCATTTCGAATATTGCCTTTTAGGCTACTTATTTTATTTCACATTAAACATTAGGCCTAGGCCTACAATCTTCTTGAATTTCCCCTTGGGGATCAATAAAGTATCTATCTATCTATCTATCTACAACTAGGCTCCATCCATCCATCCTAATATTATATATACACAGTGGCGATTCTAGACATTTTTAACAAGGGTGGCACTAATGAGGCACTGATTCAAGGGTGGCATGAGGCAAATCACAACAACTCTGGTCACATTACAAGTCAGCACCAGTGCTGCATTCATTGTTTTGCACTTTTATAATCACATCACCAAAAGTAGGTTATTGGTTTTACCAAAATAATTTGGCACTATTTTTAAACTACAAACCTATAAAGTATTTTGATACAAAATATGATGCCATTTTTTTCCAACTAAATAAAATAAAAATGACAACATACTATTTTGTATTTTACATACATGTATCAGACATACTGCCTATCCCTGGCTGTTGGCTGCAGCAACTCAAGCTAGGTAGTACTGATTGTTTTGTGTTTGTTTTGTGTTTATGTTAGTTTTGATCCAATTTGACAGCTTTGCTATGTTGCCCATTCAAAATTTCTACCAGCCCACCCAAATATAGTAGCCTAGCCTAGGTTAGAACCAGCCCTGCATGGAGACATATTTTACGATAATAATGGAGAAAATGTTGGCAAAACTTTAGGTTTTTGTTAACGGAATCTCCTGACCCTCATTCATCTATTTGCGCAACAGCCCACATTCTGCCTTCAATCCAGCGAGACAAGTGAAATAAATGTTTTTTTTTTTTTTTTTAAAGCTTTTTTGTTAAGCTTACACAAAGTTGCGTTTTAAAGAGTATTTCCTGATCAGGAAAACCTTTCGTTCCGCAGTTCAATTGTGCCGCAGGCCAATAAAGGCAAGTGTGTTTGCCACTTACATTTCTGACGTCTGACACTTCACACTGCTGCAAGTGCATCAAGAAAGGTCCCACCTTACACCATGTTAATGGCCAATCGTAGACTAGGATTTGGGGTGGCCAATCGAATCTCAAGGGTGGCCTGTGCCACCCGGAGCCACCCCTCTGGCTCCGCCCCTGTATATATAGCCTAAACATTATGATGCTCCGGACCTTTGCTTGAGGAAATTTTCCGTAACGACCTCGCTGAAGATTAATTGAATACCCCTGGTGTATACTGTATTTTGTTTTTGTTCTTGACATTTGTCAGTGTCTCTTGAGTGATCAGAGCTAAATGTTTTGGGCTAATTTAGATGTAATATTGAGTCATTGTCTTTGATTTACCGGATTGACCCTAAAGCACTCAAAGGACAAATCCGCATGAATTGATCCATAGCTCTTGTTGGAAATCACTGTGTGCTGTTCATAGGAAAAAGAAAATGTGGCACAGCCAATTCTGAGTTATGGACAGGGAAGTATAGCCCAGAGCCGTATAGAAGTACTTTTGGTATTCCTGACATAATGCAGGGTAGCCAAGGGTCTTAAAAAAGTCTTTAAACGGTCTTAAATGTCATGTTCCTTAATTAAGGTCTGAAAAAGTCTTAAATTCCGTTGCCAAAGTCTTAATTTTTTAAACGAAGGTCTTCAATTTTAATTAAACTAGCCTGCAAGCAAGGTGAAATGGGGGAAAAAACTAGCCTGGCGGGCCATCCTATATCATTGAAATGTATAGTCTGGAATCGAGCCATTCACCTCGCTTTAATCCAAGGGGCGGCAGAGAATTGTCTTTCAAACTGCCTAGGCATGCAATAAGCCAGCGCTACGACCATATCCATATCCTGTCGGCAAAACGGCAAATACATCCTTCTTCGAAAGGAATGACTTAAGTGCATTGTGTTGCTCAACTTTCAAAGAAAAGCACAAGTCCAACTCCTCCAAAGTTGACGCCAACGCCGATTCAAACAACCGCTCTTCGTTTGCCATAGCCACCTTCCTTGTTGTTCACTGTCGCAGGACTGTCGCCATCCTGTTAAGCCCGCCTTAAGACTCTCTAACAAAATAGAGCGCTGTGATTGGATGACGTCCACGGCGTCAGCCAATAGAAATCCCTATGGTTTGATACTAGACGTACAGGCTGAGCAAATTAATTTGCCACGCTTAGGGTGCGCGTCTAGATTTCTAGGCTTCGGAAAAACAACAACAATGTGAAAATTCAACAGGGGGTTGATTAACGTCAGAGATCGTCTAATTTAGTGTTGCACGGTGCACCGATACTACAAAAGTGTTGCAATAGCTATTAGCAGTTGTCACAATACCTAATTTTATTAGTATCAATACTTTTAAGAATGACCGTGTTCTTGTTTGTGTGCACAAGGCATGCTTCTAGTGCCTCCTCCCCAAGCCTGTGGCTGTGCGTCTTTTCTCCTCACACACATATGCGCAGCTGTCGTGCCATAAACAGCGAGACATGGCTGCTAGTTTAGCTTAAGTGATTCTGTGGTAACACATAATAATAGGCTAATATCAAGTTGATTTGCTCACTTGCACCTCTCATAACCTACCTAGGCTATGAGATGTACGTAGGTCTACTATTGGGTTTAATGTCATTTAGAAATAGGCAGCGCAACCTTTGCAAACTTTTACATCTGGAGAGAGCTCCTTGCTAACTAATTCTGCTAGCTCAGGTCATGTATGTCATTCGTAATTAGTGCTAAAATCATTATTGAACATGATCCCTTCTATGAACTTGATAGTTTTTTATTTACATTTATTTTATCTAATGACAGACAACAATGAATTGCATCCACATATCCTTATGCATTATGTGCAACTATTATGCACTAGCCTAAAACCGTGAGACTGAAGGCTACAGTAATTACTCACGTATTTCTTAAAGTGACAAACACTCAATTACACCTAGGCCTACACACCACATTAAAATTTGCCTTGGTGTAATAGTTTAAAAATAAATATTAAGTATTCAAATGACTAAATATGTTTAGCAATTAAGCAGATTAATAGTAATTATGCAGATTAAAAAATACTATACATTAACTGTACACTTTATATGAATTCAAAGGTATATGAAATAGAAACATATGAAATAAGCCATAATTTTCCGTGTGTGTGGAAAGAGTCAAGCAGAATCTAGGATGCCCACTGGTGTGAATGATAACACTATATTCAATATTACTGATGATGTCAAGGTGGTCTGGGCCCCCAAATCAAATACATTTTTTAAGAATTATCGAAGAAGTATCGAAATCGCTATTATTGATGTGGTATCGGTATCGAAACAATAATTTTGGTATCGTGGCAACTACACTAGTCTAATTTCTTAGGATATGCGCAAACAATACTTTGGGTTTTCGCACCGGCAGCAATGAATCAACATAATCAGTCGAAAGGAGAGGACAGCACATCATGGGGAAGTGTTGTTTTAATTGTCATTATGGATTTGATCTGGTGTTTTACAACCGCATAATGGGTGTGATGTAGGTCTTAATTTTCATGTAAGTGGTCTTAAAAAAAGTCTTATTTGGGGTGGTCAAACCTGGGGAAACCCTGTAATGGAAAGAAGATACCGAAGGCTTTTTTGCCATATTGAGTCAGCTTTACTTTCTTGTCCATAACTTGTCTAGGTTATGACACATTTTATTGTTCTTTGTCCTTTGGACAGTGCCTGGTGAGCTCGAACAACAAGGCTTTGAATCAGTTTACACCAGATTTGCCCTTCAATGAGACTGTGTGACATGTTCCAGCAATACTCATCACTTAAACCTCACTGATCACAGGAGAAATGTTCCTGTTGAAACCCACTATCAGAACTAAACAAGGCAACGCTGCATTTAGTTGTTATCGTTCTGACTATAGAGCCAGCTCCCAGATGACAAAAAATTGCCCAAATTACTTTTTGACATCAGGACTCTGAACTAAACTATTTTCAGATGCCCATTTTTTTTTACACTGAATAGGCTTAGTCCAACCAAAACAAGGTTTTGCCTAGTGGTAAAATGGATAGGGGTTAATCCTAGTCTGACAATACAGTTTACTCACTAGATGAGGTGAGGGAATTCAACACACTTGTTTAAGCTTGACAAATATATCAATACAATCTGTTTTTCAATTGGGCAACATATAGCAAATGTGAGTGGTAGCTATCACATCCCCCATTCTGTGTTTAAGTGATTAATAAGGTGTGTCTGATCTTTGTGCTGTATCAAAATTCCCACAGTTATGAAAGCAGACGGTCAAACAAATGTCTTACTTTTGTATTTTTGAGTGGCTCACAAACTAACAATGTTCTATTTTCTGCTCTTCTCTCCCTCCTCCCTTTGGTTGGTTCCACCACCAGGATAAAAGACTCAGATTGACCAGCCCACGCTTTCATCCACCATTGTACACAGTATGGCACGCTTTGGCACAAGTTCAGTTTGTTTATGTTATTGTTTATTAGTTAATTTCTCCATGTTGTATGATTTATAGATAGACTTAAATTGTCATTGTGCAGTTGGTCCATTTAATGCAATTTGTTTGTGCAGCTTTTTTAAAAATAATACTCACATACACACTCACAAAAAAAATAAAAATACAATACATTATAAAAGAACATATAATAGCATAATAGTTGCATTGAACAACTATTGCATAATAGTTGCATTGAACATATCAAGGCATTAACATACTTCCATTGCTTGAAGTCCATTTTAAAGTGCAACTGTGCAAGCTCCCATTGCTTAAAGTCCATTTTTTAAAATACAACTGTTTTGCTTTGTTTTATAAAATAAAAGTTTGAAATGCTATGGAGTGCCCTATTTTTTGACCCTCAAACTGATATCTCAATTGTAACTCCTACTTCTCAACAGTTTCTCATTGCAATGTCTCCTCATTTGCTCTTTATTTCTCCTAAGGAAAACAAGTTGTAAATGAGACTACACTCAAACATATAAGAGATCTCCCGTGTTTCTCCTGCTTCTCAAACTAATATCTCTTATGTGACTCCATCTGCTCTATTATTTCTCCTAAGGAGAAACAAGTTGTAAAGTGAGACTACACTCAAACATATAAGAGATCTCCTGTACTTCTCCTGCTTCTCAAACTAATATCTCTTATGTGACTCCTACTTGTCTTATTGCTATGTGTCTCATCTTTTGCTTGTTTTATTTCTCCTAAAAAATTAGGAGAAATAATTGTGACAAAAGTAATACTTAAATGATCCTTAAAAGAGAATCACCATTTTGCCTCCTTAGCAACAGATGGGATACAAATGAGAAGCAAAAGTTTCCTCTGGGAGCGGATTTAATAGCAATTTAGCCCACTATCCTTCAACAATCGTGAATATTTTGTTAAATGCATATGCAGAGGAGGAGCAGCTCGTTCTACGAGAGAGAGCGGGCGGTGAGGAAAAGGCTGTGTGAGTAATGTGCAGCTCAATGAAATTATTTTCTTATCTTTAATTTAAATAGTAGGCCTACAACATACAACATCAATGTGTGGTGGCGGTTTTGATTCGTGGTGCCCAGCCACAGATTAGTCAACGTATGGCAAACACTGAAGGTGTAATTAAAATGTTTAGCAGCTAACCACGTTATGGCAATGGCCTTTGACGGCCATATATTTTCGTCGGCGTCATCGATTATGTCGCGTTGTCCCAGCCCTAATGTGTGCATCAGTGTACATACTACAGAAATGACAGCCCTCTTGGAAAAGGTCTCCATCTTGATTTTTTATTGGCCATCAGTTTTTTTCCAAAAAGCCGCCTTAACAGAATATTTTGTGGGATATTTTCTGTATCACTTTTTTTGGAAACAGTGGCAATGAACAAAAGACAGGAATGGCAGCCGTCTTGAAAAATGGTTTCCATCCTGAATTTTTGAGTGGCACATATATGGTGGATTTTCATGATTTAAAGGGATGTAATCATGGGTTTTCATGTTTTAGAAGAATGTAGTCATGAGTGTCATAAGTTTTTATGTCACTGCATGTGCTGTGAGCAGGGTGAGGTCATTGTATCTTGTGTAGGCCAGACCAACTATCAGAGGAGTGAGGTGAGTGGAAAAAGTACTGGGGGTACCAGGATGAGAGCATCTCCTCCTTACATGGTCAAGGGAAGGGGGTGTTATCCAGCTGGTGAGCACCGGACAGGACGGAGTAGGAGGCTGCTGTGTCTTATGATTTAGGGCCAGTCAGATAAGAAGGCCCTATTTCCCCAAATTGGAAAGAACCAGAAAAAACCTCTATTTTATATATGTTTCCTATGCATTAGACAGGTTTGCATATAGTTTTATGCATGATGGGAAGATGGTTTCCACCAATGTAAGCGACCCTGCTTAATGCTGATTGGTGAAAGGTGTTTTTTGGGGATGACGAGAGGGGTGGCACTTCGAGGGCCAAAGGGTATAACATATAGTGTATAGCCCTCCGTGGGCAGATTTCGTCGGGGGCCCCAGCTGATGACATCTCCCTATTGCTTTGATGGTTGGTCTGGACTTTGGTTAGGCTGTACTATCATTGCAATATGGAGAATAAAGATAAACAGTCTTCAGAAAGTCTTCTGTCTACATTGTCTCCTTCGGGCGCTTGTTCCAGAGTGCTAAATTACTAAATAGTCAAGTGGTAATTGTTAATTGGAAAATTGGATTCGAAGTGGACTTTTTTCCACGACACATACCTTGAGTGTTCCTTTAAGAGTATTTCTGCCCAATTTGATGCTTGCATCACCATTTGAACAATTAAAATGATTTATATTTAACAGGAACCGTGGCCATCTTTAAAAAATGGCGGCCATCTTGAATTTTGAGGACAAGCATCTTTAACATTAACATTTCCTTTAGAGTATTTGTATCAAATTGTATGTTTGACCTCATAAACTCTGACTTAACACCAAAATTAAACCCAGTTGCCAATGAAGAGAGTCCGTGAGATTGAGCATTTACTGACGTGTTTTCTCATTCAAAGACATACGATGTTAACAAGTGCAAAATACAAACATTCAGTGTGTATTCTTACAACAATGTAGCATAACTTTGTTGCTTTTTAAACAATGTATCTTTATCCGGTAAGCCGCATAAAACCAAAAGAGTAAATAGCAGTGAAACTGCAGTTTTGACAACAATTGCTAGTTAGCTGCTGTCGGCTTTAGCCATTTTGGACTGATCATGCCAAATAGGGCAGATCTACAACAAGTTTGACAGAAAGACTTTACAATGGATTTTTAATCTACAACATAACAGAGCGTTTACTTTCCATCACTGTTCCTCGACTCATAAGTCTACTTGAAAATACAGTATGTTTTAAACTGGAAAGAAAATAAACGACCATCACTTTCTTAGCTCAGCTACATTAGCCAAGCCTGTCAACTGGAATGAGAGGCTAACTAACTAGCATACATATCAGCAAGCGGCAAAGCGATAATTTAATCCTTTCAATGCCCGGGACATCGTTGGATGAAGTAAATAGGCTAATCTTACATAGCCTACCAACTTCATTTCTCTCAGAAATCAATCCATTTTCTTAACTGTGGCAGGCTACTTTACAATCCCTGCTCCAGCTTCATTAAATCAAAGCACCAATCACCACCCCTTTGTTTACGAAAATACTAAAACAACGATGTGTTTTTTAATACCTCAAAATACCATTTGATAAATTAACCTTACATTTTTGAGTAGCCATAGGTGTGTAGATTTGAACCAAATCTGGTTTTGGTTCTTACCCGGGGCTTTAACGGTCTGAAAATATCGATTTTTAAAATATCCCATTTTACCCGAGTTTAGTGCTGGGCTGGTGGGTGCCCATTTCCATCTGTCAAATCTTTTGTAAAGCTAAATTATTATGAATAAATATAGCCTTACTCATCATATTTTGCATTTCTCAACACGATTTATGACAGTTGGGGGGAATTCAGGGTATGAGAAAGGTAAGATATCTGGACCCGATATCATTAAGTTCTATGTTAGCAGTAACTATGTTAACCAATAACATTGCTATGCAGACCAAATGCTGAATAAGGAGAGGTAAATAGGCCTTATTCTGTCTCTTATTTAGACAGAAGTAGCTGTTGCACTGGTGAATAGATCACACAAATTCCCATTGAGAGACTGTAGGCTATAGCCTACTGATAAGCTAGCTAGCAGGCAAACTAACTTTAGCTTTAGCTATATTATCACCATTTTTCTTTTTTTTCTACCTGTAGGCTAACAAAAAAGTTAACCCTTTGTTCCACGACCTGCTTAAACACAAGCGCATAAGATAGGCTATATCAATCACTAATAAGGTCGAGATTTAGCTCAAGCGTCTGATGTTCATAACTTAAATAAATGCAAATTATGTAGGCCTAGGCTAAACACAACCCGTGCTTGACACTATTGTATCGTTTCCATGCAGTCAAAAACTCCCAAATTGTCCTGCTTTGCCTATGTAAAATGCATATGACCACAAAGTTCGTTTTCAAAATCATTAGCCTATACCGCGAATCCGGCGAGAAACTACCGAAGTAAGCGGGCACCATTACTGAGCTGTTGCTGGGTAACACTCAGTGCCTCCTATTGGATTAGATTTAGTCCACTGGGGATAACAGCCCGCCATTCGACTGTCTCACTACTACTTTTATAATGTCGAGTGGGAAAACATGTTCCGTTTTCAATTGTTCCAATAGCAGCAATAAAATTACCAGTTGGAACAAAAAAAAAAAAGTGAGATGCACAAAATACCTGGGTGGACTGCCCTGTCTGGTACCATCATATTTACCAAGCGTTACTATCTGGTTTGCACAGATAGCAGTTAGCTGTACCTTACCCTTTCCTTTTGAAATGTGAAAATTAGATAAACAATGGTCACAAATGAAAACATGAATTTGTTTATTTGATATCCATTCATTTATTTATTGTTGCCAAATGGACAGATATTTTTCATAGTTTCCTCGTTAGCTAGCCTAGCTAGCATAGTTATTGCTGAAGTTAGAACTACAGTAGTTAAGTAGATATAATCAACCTAGTCCCAATTATGTCTTCATTTCCTCGTTCTCTACTCTAAGCTATTTTCATAAATAATCTGTAAAATCGCTTGTACCCTTCATCTGTGATGATGGAGGCCACTGTCTAACATCATCAACCCAACAAGCCACTGCCTGGGTGTAGCTGTCATTGAGGTGCGTCATCACTGAGGTTTGTTTACATACCAGTAACAGCTCAAGAAATGGTGCCGCCACAAGATGGCAGCCTCCACAGAACGCTCAGAGCCGATCCTACGGAGAGCCTCCCACTCTATTAATCATATACAAAACTGAATTTGGCTGCATTTCACCACAGTTCACCTAGATGGCGATCGTGGGCGAGTCCAAAATACATGGGGTCCTATGGAGCTACATGGCTACATTTATTGTTTTCACCTATTTATCAACTGAAACCCTCAGATTTTATTTTTATTTTTTTTTTTTTCAAAATGGATATGGATTATCAATCAAAAGTGAAATAATCCGAGTCATGTCCTTTACGTTTTCTAACAGGTTGGGTCGTTGTTGCCCATAACACGCTAGCATTGATGCTATGCTATGCTATGATCATGCTAATGAATGGCGTCAGTGACACGTTTGAAAGTTTTTAGAACAATTAAGTGACTTTTAAAAAATATAATATACTCAACCAAGTATGTTATTGTCTTTGTCTCCTTTTTCGAATACAATATTCAAATTACTTAGAAAAAATTATATCCCGAAGAATTAGTTTGAGGTACAGCTCCATAGACCTCCATTCATTCTGGACTGCTTGGCGCCCTAGACACAGTACCACACG
>NC_063210.1:11479232-11500066 GCF_017589495.1 Alosa alosa | reverse complement strand
TGGAAATGCAGAGACCTGGATGTGACAAAGAAAATGAAAATGTGGTCTTTAAAACCTGTATGGTGTAAAGGCGGGGCACATAAAAATCTGTGTTCAAATACAAAATGGGGAGATCTTGTTGGATTATCTAAGGTCAGAGGAGGTGCATTCACAAAGGGGTTTATGAGGAAAACTACACCGCATTGAGTTTTTCACCATAGCAAGTGTGTACATCAAAACCACCTGTTTACAGGTTGAAAGACTATGATGGGGACACATGTTAGAAGGTACCTTTATGAAGGGTTGCAGAAAATCCTCATAAACAGGGATAAGGCATTCAAAGTGGAAAGATTTTGGAAAGCAAAAGTGGGTAGGGACGCGTGTATGGTATTGGTAAAATGGTTAGGTTGGCCATCAAAATTTAACTCATGGGTCCCATAAAGAGGTGGTTGATGCTTAAAAATGTCTTAAATCACAACACAACATACATATCCTTATTCACCCCGGTGACATCATGGAGGGGCGAAGGGTTTTATGTGACTTTACCAAGCAATGCGTGCCGCGATGTTTATCCTGACAACAGAATATCCAACTACCGAACTAAACTGGCAAAACACTTTAACACTAAGGGGGCTTGGGGAGTGCCGGCTGAATTGAGTTCATGTACCCCAAAACATGGGTTCCGTTTCACAAAACATTCAAAATTCACAATTACCGATACAGCTAGTAACATCCTTTATTGTTGGTGAACTTCGATGAAACTTTTCACCACAATAGCATTGCTGATATCATAGCAGAAATCAATGGTGTCGGGTCTCATATACAGTTTACCTATGATGAACTACTTCACAAAGTCCGTGTGACATCATCGAATGTGATGTTTAAGCTAACATTCCGTTAGGAAGCTAGCCAAGATTCTAGGTTTGAAGATATGATTCCATTAGCGGGAGGTACCCGAACGTCAGTAGATACGCCCCCCATTGCTGATTTGTATGGCGGGAATATACATTGTTTGTCTATACAGACATTATAGACCACCAAGTTGTAGGTGACTATTATGGCACCACTCCCTGCCCCGGTGTGTAGAAATAGCGGGAGACCAAAGAAATATAGTCTGATAGAGCTCGACAAACCACACTACATACGTGTGTCTAAATCACACATTGACGACATTACCATAGGGGTGAAAAGTGATCAAAACCACAACGTGTCATTTCAAATTTTTGCAAAGTGATTACAAAACTCCATTTTCAGACCCGGTAAAACAACTTCCAAATTTAAAAATGAAGAATTTAATCCCCTCGCGGACCCACATGGTTTTATATTTTATATTAAAACCAGGCGGGTGAAAGCCATATTGATGGGTTCGCTGGGGGGCCCTGTCATGTATGGTGGATTAGGCTTGGGGTTAATCTCCTAAAGGTCTGTACAGAATGGCTATGCCTCTATTGCGTAGGGTATTTCGCTAAACCCGCATTTAAAAGCGGCAGCTAAAAATGCTCGTCAGTGATGTGGTGAAACAGCGTCATGCAAGCCCACAACAGTCAAGAGGGGTGAGGTGTTAGTAATACAGCGTGGAGCACAGAAGCGACCATGAGGTGTGTGAGAAGAGGAAGATACACAAGAAAAACAATGTAAAGGGCTAAAGAAAGATCAGTGTCGAAAGGAGGCTCCAGAGTAAACACGGGGAGTAGACCTGCTAAAAGAGGCTGTAAAATCCATATTCTAACCATGGCTCGATTACGTATGCGGTAGTGTGTCAAATCTGAGTTGGATCTTTTACAGTGCCACCTATGACTCCAAGCTGCTATAAGAGAAAAACACCTATGTTGAGATACCCCCCATATCAGCTCTGTCAGACACACGGACCCCTGGAGTTTTTATGCGGGGAAATGGTCAAGACTATATTGATTTGAATAATTGGCTACTGTATACAAGGTTAAAAATCACCTTACCCAGCGAGGCCGGACCACCAATGGGTTTTGATAAACTACCCTGGCTCAATCTTCTCTCAGGTCGACATAACTGGGGATCGGCTCATATCGCGGAAGCTCAAACACCCTATCCATGCAGCTGTATTATAGATTGTCTATTGAATTGACCATGAGGCCCTGGAACCATTTTCTCTGCGGGGCTGTTTTACAAAGATACAACAGGCCATATGGATAGCCGGGGGATCCTGGGGGCCAGAAGGTCTCACAAAGAGCTGCATTTTCTAGATGGTAATGTTGTAGAATTGTTAGCTCAATCCCACAGCGACATATTTTTTTCAAAAAAATTGATGTTAAGCGGAGTTGATATCAAAATAAGACTAACTAGAGCGAAGGATGAATTCTGTTTAATGCGCCCAGTGATGTGTAGCATACAAAATCAACATTCTTTCAGCAAAGTCTTTTTGAAGAAAGTTTCTGTATCTCCGGCTGTGAGACTGGGTCATGCTCAAGCATTACAGTCCACCACTGCTAAATACCCTATTGATAGGGTATGTCTAAAAATTTCTCAATACCACCAGCTGGTGCATTGTGGTGGCTAATCAGGAAAACCTATTTCTGGCGTTACCAAAATCCATCGTAGCCAGCAATGGTGATAATGAGTTACCCATACTGGATCATACACAAAAATCCTTATGCGTTTAAACATTATGATCTACCGATTCTAACCCGTTTATGTAGATGGACAACCAATACCCGTCTAAGCCATTACAGCCAGAGAAATTTAATGGGGCGTCTGCCGTGATGCGGGGAGTTTACCAATTGGTGTTATCCACAGGAAGACATCTGAAAAACAAAGCTGGTCATAAATGCGTCAGGACTACTTGTCCGGTTACGAGTATTTTGCTTTTAATTTTAGCCTGACGAGGGAGTGTGGCCAGCATCTGTCATTAAAAAGTCAGGCAATATCCGTTTGGAAGTTGGTTCAGACAACCGTTGCGAATACAATAGAATTTGATTGTGTATCGCGGTATTTGACGAGGTATAATTGAGAGGTGTCTAATCGAAGACAGATTTTGATGGACTACTACTGAAGATCATGAATACTGTTGAATTATAAATTATTATGGATAATATGATGGATTTTAGTACTTCCCCAGAAATAGGTTTTCCTGATTAGCCACTTAGCGATACCAATGGGTATTGAAAATTTTTGAACATGCCTCTATCAATGAGATTATTTAGCAGTGGTGGACTGCAATGCTTGGTATGACCCAGTCTACAACCCGGAATGCAGAAACTCTTCAAAAGACTTGCTGAAGAATGTTGATTTTGGCAATACTTTCTGGCATCACTTTCGCATTAAACAGAATTCATCCCTTGGCTCTAGTTAGTCTTATTTTGATATCAATCCCGTTTAACATCAATTTTTTCTTGAAAAAATATGGCGCTGGACGAACTGGCTGGTCTGCAACGTGCTGGGCTGGCCGGACATGGATTAACCTCGGGCTCCCGTGCATCATGACACTGCTGTGTCTTTAACCAAACGCCCGCGAAAAATGGTCTCCGGGGCCTCGCGATCATGTTCAGCCAGACGTCTCGGCGACAGCGGGCTGGTGTTTGAACTGCGTGCGCGGCAGTCGGCGTGCTGGGCACCTGGGCCAGGCCGCCGGGCTGTTTGTCAGGCACGGGCCGCTGACAGGTCGCCGGGCTGGGTGATTTTGCCTTCCCGGTGGCCATTGAAATCGGCCATGATGTGACCATTCCCGCTCGGGGTCGATGTCCTGTTAAACTGACCAATCTCATGCCGTCGGCCACTATATGGCGCGACGTTGAGCATAAACGCAGATCAACTCCGGTTGTTTACACTCCGCAGTATCCGTGTATCGAAACCATCGAACCAGAATATGGTTCTGCGCCTGCTAACGGGTCTATGACCTTCCGTTTGGTCAGCGTAGGGATTAAATTCTTCTTCATTTTAAATTCTTGGAAGTTGTTTTACCGGTCTGAAATGGAGTTTTGTAATCACTTTGCCGTGCTTGAATGACACGCCAGGTTTTGATCACTTTTCACCTCTATGGTAATGTCGTCAATGTGTGATTTAGACACACGTCGCGTAGTGTGGTTTGTCGAGCCGATTGTGACTATATTTTTGGTCTCCCCCGTTATTTCTACACACCGCAGGAGTGGTACATAATAGTCACCTACAACTTGGTGGTCTATAATGTCTGTATAGACAAACAATGTATATTCCCCGCCATACAAATCAGCAATGTGGGGGGCGTATCTACCGACGCTCCCGGGGGGTACCGCGAATGGAATCATATCTTCAAAACCTAGAATCCTGGCTAGCTTCCCACGGAATGTTAGCGAAACATCACATTCGATGATGTCACCCGCGGACTTTGTGAAGTAGTTCATCATAGGTAAACTGTATATGAGACCGACACTATTGATTTCTGCTATATCAGCAATGCTATTGTAGAAAGCTTCACGAAGTTCACCAACAATAAGGATGTTACTAGCTGTATCGGTAATTGTGAATTTTGAATGTTTTTTGTGAAACGGAACCCATGTTTTGGGGTACATGAACTCAATTAAAGCGACCTCCCAAGCCCCCCTTAGTGTTAGTGTTTTTGCCAGTTTAGTTCGGTAGTTGGATATTCTGTTGTCAGGATAAATATCAGCGCACGCATTGCTTGGTAAAGTCACATAAAACCCTTCGGCCCTCCATGATGTCACCGGTGTGAATAAGGATATGTATGTTGTGTTGTGATTTAAGACATTTTTTAAGCATCAACCACCTCTTTTGCGGGGACCCATGAGTTAAATTTTGATGGCCAACCTAACCATTTTACCAATACCATACGCGTCCTACCTACTCTTTTGCTTTCCAAAATCTTTTCCACTTTGAATGCCTTATCCCTGTTTATGAGGATTTTCTGCAACTCCTCTTCATAAAAGGTACCTTCTAACATGTCTCCATCATAGTCTTTCAACCTGTAAACAGGTGGGTTTCGATGTACACACTCTGCTATGGTGAAAAACTCACGTGTGTAGTTTTCCTCATACCCCTTTGTGAATGCACCTCTGACCTTAGATACTCTAACAAGATCTCCTATTTTGTATTTGAACACAGATTTTTTTTGGCCCGCTCCGTCTTTACACCATACAGGTTTTTAAAGACCACATTTTCATTTTCTTTTGTCACATCCACAGGTCTCATTTTGATACTACGATGGTAACTGTTATTATAAGATGATACCATATCAGGTAAGACGTCACAGTAGCGTTTAGAGTTGGCGGCTGTTAGATAACGCCACATTCTTGATTTAATAGTTCTGTTGAATCGCTCCACGACACTAGCTTTTAATTCACTCCCCGTGGCGAAATGATGAATGTTGTTTTTATTCACGATCCTCTGGAAATGCTGGTTAAAAAATTCTTTCCCACGGTCAGTTTGCAACTTCTGGGGTATACGACCCTCTTCTATGATTGATTCAAAAGCAGCGGCAACCGCCATCCCTGATTTGTTTTTTAAAATACGCACCCATGCATATTTGCTAAAGACATCTATACACGTCAGCATATATTTAGCATGGTCATTCTCCATGGAGTATATGGACATGTCAACCAGATCCGCTTGAAATTGCCTGTTGATACCATACACAATCACCCTATTTCCTTTTGTAGTTGACACGCATAGGTTTATGAAGTGTGTACGCATCCTCCCCTGATAACCATTCAGCAACATCCTTATCGGTCAGATGTATCCCTGTTTTTTTAAAGGCAGCTTCTTTTAATCTAGTTATACCCCCATATGAACCCTCACTTGAAGGTGTGTAGTAGATTGTATTTAGAACCTCCTCCATGACACCCTCCATACAGCTAATGACACACCACGATGTGCATTCACAATCTTTTATTTGGC
This sequence comes from Alosa alosa, assembly GCF_017589495.1. Taxonomy (NCBI): domain Eukaryota; kingdom Metazoa; phylum Chordata; class Actinopteri; order Clupeiformes; family Clupeidae; genus Alosa; species Alosa alosa. Next base: position 11,494,225 of record NC_063210.1, on the reverse strand, counting down.
AAGCAGGCTTACATATCCATCATGGGTAGAGAATCAAGGTAGTTTAAAAATTTAACACACACATCAAAGTCCTTAGCAACCAGAAATTCCACTAGGCTATTCACAACCTCATAGACATCCACAGACTCATTCATACTTTGCTTGATGACACATACATCAGTTACATATGTACAAAGAGCTACGATATGCCCTATCTTGAAAAAGCCTTGCCGAATCATACACATGTTCTCTAAAATTCCATGCACTGTTACATGATACGCCTTGTTAACGGAGGATCCCATATTCAGTAGATCGGACCATTCTTCAGACAATGATCTAGCAAGCGTCATTTGATTTTTTAAGGCTTTAAAACGATGGTAAGGTACAGCAATATCAGTTGCATAACATGTAGATTCGTCTGCTATGACATTACACAGTAAGGCTGTTAGCTCATATTTCACACGCTCTTTTGGCGGGCCTGAACCACAGCACCAATTCCCCATTACAGCTAATTGTCCCAATATGTCAGAGTTTCAAGAATAACGTTTGTATCACAATCCTTTATGTGATTTTCCTTGAAAGTGTGTAAATACCCACAGATGTATGGTTCCCCTGTTAATTCGTAGACGATAGCTTCTACAGACCCCCACATTTTTTGGGGATGGGTCTGATAGCCGTAATGTCCCAATAGATGATTCACGCTTTGCAGTAGTGGTCTTTTGTATAGCCGATGTTTTATATCCTCAACATTTGTTTGGAAGTAGTAATGCATCTGGTTCAAAGAGGCAAGAATGTTGAATCTGGCTGGGGTGGCTTACTTGACATCCAAAACAGTCCTCCTGTAACTTCTGCGTGATGATGTGTTGCAGTGTAATACACACACAGGCCTTGATAAGTCCAAGAGGTAGCTCTGCCAAACAACCAACAAGGTCTTCACCAGTAGCTTTAGAAGCCCCGGTTCCATCTGCTGATGATACAGGGTTTAATGACACACCAATCTCTAAGTCTTCTGAAGAATCCATCATGCCCACCCCACCACAGGTATTTTGAAAGTATACACACGTATCAGTCATTTTAACATCTGTTGAAGGCATCACGACAGTTCTGAACGTCTCGATGATCCGGCTGGTGTGATCGTATACAACCACTAACCATTCATGGGGTGTAGTCTGGAGGGCGGCGACTTCTCCGCTACCCAATCATGTGTGACCTCTCCTTTATCTTCAGAGTCGTTTTTGTTACCGGTAGGAGGTACACCCACAGGGGCGTCATCATCCACAAGATGGCATTCTCTAACATCCTCTTTATCATCCGTCAAAGTTAGCTTCGCAAATCTCTCACACAAGTAATCCACGTCATAATGTATCATTTCTTGTTCAATTACTGATTCCTCTTGATGAAACATACTTCTTGAACTTTGATCCACACCATCAGGCCGAACAAAGCTTTCAGTCATTTCAACTTCATCCACATATAGAGACATTGTATGATGTTCACAACAGCTCTGAGAGTAAAGGAACCCTTCGTTATGAAAACCTCTTTTTAAGCTTCATGAACGAGGGGCTGATTCGGGCGGCTTCTTCACAATGGTTGGCCAGTTCCAGATCATCTTGGCACGTCTGGAAGAGACATGCCTTGACGCCCTGGTATCTTTCCAAACCAGCACTCCATTTGAACAATCTATCAACCTTTTTGAAAACATCACTTAGAGATGTTGATGATGAGATGTCAATGCGTATAGCTTCACACTGCGATCTTCCTTGTCAAAAACATAGCCTCCGATGCGCCCATCGTTCAACAACCATTGGTATTCCACGCCATCATTAGGTTTACTCAGAAAATTAACAAAAGTTTCAGGTCTCCTCCTTTGCGGTGCATAAGTCATTTCAGGATTCGATAGCTTAGCGCTAACAGGGGTGAGTGTGATCCGTCTCTTTGATTTTGCCGATTCAATCATGTCAGCCATGGTAAGTTCTGTTCAAAATCACTGCTAACAATGATAGCCATACATCGCCCACAGCATTTATAATCTCAATCCTAGAGACACGCCGGGGCAAAACACACCCACTACAAAAGGGTTTATAGATAACCAGGTGTCTGCATACAGACGTCACTACTCATAAACAGGTCTTTTACAATGTTATTAGCACTAGTGTACGTAGGTAGTAGGCAGACCCCCGACATGAAAGGGGTCTCAAACAACACACTCAGAGACATGCCCGGACAAAACACCACCCCCCTACAAAGTAGGATGCATTGCATACCATTGAAGCCCTGCAGCCGAAATAGCTCAGTTGGGAGAGCGTTAGATTGAAAATCTAAAGATCCCTGGTTCGAATCCGGGTTCCGGCAACTCCATTTTCTTTTTTTTTTTTTTTTTTTTTTGTATTTAGCCCATTTACCACTAAACATATACAACTCTTACAAAGTTTATCTGATTCCCCATTATCCACAAAACACACATGGGGGTTTGGGGGGCCAATATGGACGCCCAGGGGTTTGACACCAGTCACATGACTGTCACATGACACTACATCCAATATGGATACCGAGGGGGCGTGGCATTGTTTGACACCAGACACATGACTGTCACATGACTTTACATCCAATATGGCTGCCCAGGGGTTTGACACCAGTCACATGACTGTCACATGACTCACAAAACAATAACAAACAACACGTGGTGACAACCACGTGGCTAATTTGCATAAAAAGGAGGCGTGGTTATGACGTGATTTATGACGTTTCAGGGGGCGGGGCTTATTTTGACAGATAGTTCAGGATAATTACTACTCCTGCACTACCGTTGATATTAAACCAGCCTTTCAGGGAAGTTAGCAAGTATGTATGGCTAACAGTGCTAGGATATGCTCTTATATCTATGGGATAAGCTAGTTAGGATAATGATTGCTAGTGAAAGTTGGCTTCCACAAAAACTTAACATTGACATGGGAAATAGTAGATAAAACACACACACAAATAATTTCCTTACCATTTATCACGATAGTCATGCATTATTGAAGGAGTTTGAACTCCATTTAAAAATATCTGAATTCATAGCTAACCTAGGCTAAGTTGCTAGAGAATGCTAATGTTAGCCTTTAAGCCAACAATCTGACTCCATTACTGTAACAGTAGGCTATTTACTATTTACAAACCGAATTTCGATAAATTGCAACTACACCTTACCTCTGAATAGCTTTGCCTCCTCTGCGGTTTCTGAACTGGTTGCAGTTCTTTTTCTGGTTAGACATGAGGGCGCTCACGAATAAGTGCAGAATTAATGGAGGTCTATGGAGCTGGACCCCTCAAATCCACTTTTCGTAAGTACTCGTTCATTCAACTTTTGACCTATAATCCATAGTGAGCTTGCAGAAACCACAATCAAATCTTCGATTTTTCAACGACAACCAGGTGAAGGAGACAAATTTAGCTGTCTAGCTCCATAGACCCCCATTGTTTTTGCACTTATTCGTGATCGCCCCTAGCGGAACTGCAACAGATTGCAGGTACAATGGAGTTAATAGGGAGTGATCCGGCTTTCCGTAAACGGGCTCTGGGAGAACCTTCACTCTCGGAACTCTTCCGGTGTGGTACTGCATCTAGGGCGCTCGCGGGCGAGTCCAGAATGAATGGAGGTCTATGGAGCTGTACCCCTCAAAATCCACTTTTCTCGGGATATAATTTTTTTCAAGTAATTTGAATATTGTATTCGAAAGAGGAGACAAAGACAATACACTTGGTTGAGTATATTATATTTTTTAAAGTCACTTAATTGTTCTAAAAATCCTTTCAAACGTGTCAATGACGTCATTCATTAGCATGATCATAGCATAGCATAGCATCAATGCTAGCGTGTTATGGGCAACAACGACCCAACCTGTTAGAAAACGAAAGGACATGACTCCCGGATTATTTCACTTTTGATTGATAATCCATATCCATTTTGCGAAAAATAAAATAAAATCTGAGGGTTTCAGTTGATAAATAGGTGAAAACAATAAATGTAGCCATGTAGCTCCATAGGACCCCATGTATTTTGGACTCGCCCGCGATCGCCATCTAGGTGAACTGTGGTGAAATGCAGCCAAATTCAGTTTGTATATGATTAATAGAGTGGGGAGGCTCTCCGTAGACGGGCTCTGAGCGTTCTGTGGAGGCTGCCATCTTGTGGCGACGCCATTTCTGAGCTGTTACTGGTATGTAAACAAACCTCAGTGATGACGCACCCTCAATGACAGCTACACCCAGGCAGTATGGCTTGTTGGGTTGATGATGTTAGACAGTGGCCTCCGATCACAGATGAAGGTACAAGCGATTTTACAGATTATTTATGAAAATAGCTTAGAGTAGAGAACGAGGAAATGAAGACATAATTGGGACTAGGTTGATATTATATCTACTTAACTACTGTAGTTCTAACTTCAGCAATAACTATGCTAGCTAGGCTAGCTAACGAGGAAACTATAAAAATATCTGTCCATTTGGCAACAATAAATAAATGAATGGATATCAAATAAACAAATTCATGTTTTTCATTTGTGACCATTGTTTATCTAATTTTCACATTTCAAAAGGAAAGGGTAAGGTACAGCTAACTGCTATCTGTGCAAACCGTATGGTAACGTTGGTACCGTATGGTACCAGACAGGGGCAGTCGACCCAGGGTATTTTGTGCATCTCACTTTTTTTTTTGTTCCAACTGGTAATTTTATTGCTGCTATTGGAACAATTGAAAACGGAACATGTTTTCCCACTCGACATTATAAAAGTAGTAGTGAGACAGTCGTAAATCGCGGGCTGTTATCCCAGTGGACGCAACGAATCCAATAGGAGGCACTGGCGCAGTGTTACCCAGCAACAGCTCAGTAATGGTGCCCGCTTACTTCCGGTAGTTTCGCCGGATTCGTGTATAGGCTAATGATTTTTGAAAACGAACTTCTGTGGTCATATGCATTTTACATAGGCAAGCAGGACAATTTGGGAGTTTTTGACTGCATGGAAACGATACAATAGTGTCAAGCACGGTTGTGTTTAGCCTAGGCCTACAATTTGCATTTATTTAAGTTATGAACATCAGACGCTTGAGCGAAATCTCGACCTTATTAGTGATTGATATAGCCTATCTTATGCGCTGTGTTTAAGCAGGTCGTGAACAAAGGGTTAACTTTTTGTTAGCCTACAGGTAGAAAAAAGAAAAATGGTGATAATATAACTAAGCTAAGTTAGTTTGCCTGCTAGCTAGCTTATCAGTAGGCTATAGCCTACAGTCTCTCAATGGGAATTTGTGTGATCTATTCACCAGTGCAACAGCTACTTCTGTCTAAATAAGAGACAGAATAAGGCCTATTTACCTCTCCTTATTCAGTATTTGGTCTGCATAGCAATGTTATTGGTTACCATAGTTACTGCTAACATAGAACTTAATGATATCGGTCCAGATATCTTACCTTTTCTCATACCCTGAATTCCCCAACTGTCATAAATCGTGTTGAGAAATGCAAAATATGATGAGTAAGGCTATATTTATTCATAATAATTTAGCTTACAAAAGATTTGACAGATGGAAATGGGCACCCACCAGCCCAGCACTAAACTCCGAGCGTGGTAAAATCGGATATTTTAAAATCGGATATTTCAGACCGTAAAAGCCCCGGTAAGAACCAAACCAGATTTGGTTCAAATCTACACACCTATGGCTACTCAAAAATGTAAGGTTAATTTATCAAATGGTATTTTTGAGGTATTAAAAAACATCGTTGTTTTAGTATTTTAGAACAAAAGGGGTGGTGATTGGTGCTTTGATTTACGAAGCTGAGCAGGGGATTGTAAAGTAGCCTACAGTTAAGAAAATGGATTGATTTCTGAGAGAAATGAAGTTGGTAGGCTATGTAAGATTAGCCTATTTACTTCATCCAACGTATGTCCCTCGTCGTGAAAGGATTAAATTATCGTTTTGCCGCTTGCTGATATGTATGCTAGTTAGTTAGCCTCTCATTCCAGTTGACAGGCTGGCTAATGTAGCTTGAGCTAAGTGATGGCCGTCTATTTTCTTTCCAGTTTAAACATACTGTATTTTCAAGTAGACTTACAGTCCGGAGGGAACAGTGATGGAAAGTAAACGTTCTGTTATGTTGTAGATTAAAAATCCATTGTAAAGTCTTTCTGTCAAACTTGTTGTAGATCTGCCTAGTGGCATGATCAGTCCAAAATGGCGAAAGCGCGACAGCAGCGCTAACTAGCAATTGTTGTCAAAACTGCAGTTTCGCCTCGTTACTTCTACTCTTTGGTTTTATGCCGTGCTTACCGGATAAAGATACATTGTTTAAAGCAACAAAGTTATGCTACATTGTTGTAAGAATACACACTGAATGTTTTGTATTTTGCACTTGTTAACACGTATGTCTTTGAATGAGAAAACACGTCAGTAAATGCTCAATCTCACGGACTCTCTCTTCATTGGCAACGGTTTAACTTGGTGTTAAGTCAGAGTTTATCGGTCAAACATACAATTTGATACAAATACTCTCTAAAGGAAATGTTAATGTTAAAGATGCTTGTCCCTCAAAAATTCAAGATGGCCGCCATTTTTAAAGATGGCCACGGTTCCTGTTAAATATAAATCATTTTAATTGTTCAAATGGTGATGCAAGCATCAAATTAGGCAGAAATACTCTTAAAGGAACACTCAAGGTATGTGTCGTGGAAAAAGTCCACTTCCGAATCCAATTTTCCAATTAACAATTACCACTTGACTATTTAGTAATTTAGCACTCTGGAACAAGGCGTCCGAAGGAGACAATGTAGACAGAAGACTTTCTGAAGACTGTTTATCTTTATTCTCCATATTGCAATGATAGTACAGCCTAACCAAAGTCCAGACCAACCATCAAAGCAATAGGGAGATGTCATCAGCTGGGGCCCCCGACGAAATCTGCCTACGGAGGGCTATACACTATATGTTATACCCCTTGGCCCTCGAGAAGTGCCACCCTCTCACGTCATCCCCAAAAACACCTTTCACCAATCAGCATTAAGCAGGGTCGCTTACATTGGTGGAAACCATCTTCCCATCATGCATAAAACTATATGCAAACCTGTCTAATGCATAGGAAACATATATAAAATAGAGGTTTTCTGGTTCTTTCCAATTTGGGGAAATAGGGCCTTCTTATCTGACTGGCCCTAAATCATAAGACACAGCAGCCTCCTACTCCGTCCTGTCCGGTGCTCACCAGCTGGATAACACCCCCTTCCCTTGACCATGTAAGGAGGAGATGCTCTCATCCTGGTACCCCCAGTACTTTTCCACTCACCTCACTCCTCTGATAGTTGGTCTGGCCTACACAAGATACAATGACCTCACCCTGCTCACAGCACATGCAGTGACATAAAAACTTATGACACTCATGACTACATTCTTCTAAAACATGAAAACCCATGATTACATCCCTTTAAATCATGAAAATCCACCATATATGTGCCACTCAAAAATTCAGGATGGAAACCATTTTTCAAGACGGCTGCCATTCCTGTCTTTTGTTCATTGCCACTGTTTCCAAAAAGTGATACAGAAAATATCCCACAAATATTCTGTTAAGGCCGCTTTTTGGAAAAACTGGATGGCCAATAAAAAAATCAAGATGGAGACCTTTTCCAAGAGGGCTGTCATTTCTGTAGTATGTACACTGATGCACACATTAGGGCTGGGACAACGCGACATAATCGATGACGTCGACGCAAAATATGAGCGTCGATTCGTCAAGCATAACGTGTGCTGCTAAATATTTTTAATTACACCTTCAGTGTTTGCCATACGTTGACTAATCTGTGGCTGGGCACCACGAAATCAAAACCGGCCACCACACATTGATGTTGTATGTTGTAGGCCTACTATTTAAATTAAAGATAAGAAAATAATTTCATTGAGCTGCACATTACTCACACAGCCTTTCCTCGCCCCGCCCGCTCTCTCTCGTAACGAGCCCGCTGCTCCTCCTCTGCATATGCATTTAACAAAATATTCACGATTGTTGAAGGATAGTGGGCTAAATTGCTATTAAATCCGCTCCCAGAGGAAACTTTTGCTTCTCATTTGTATCCCATCTGTTGCTAAGGAGGCAAAATGGTGATTCTCTTTTAAGGATCATTTAAGTATTACTTTTGTCACAATTATTTCTCCTAATTTTGCCTTAGGAGAAATAAAACAAGCAAAAGATGAGACACATAGCAATAAGACAAGTAGGAGTCACAAGAGATATTAGTTTGAGAAGCAGGAGAAATACAGGAGATCTCTTATATGTTTGAGTGTAGTCTCACTTACAACTTGTTTCTCCTTAGGAGAAATAATAGAGCAGATGGAGTCACATAAGAGATATTAGTTTGAGAAGCAGGAGAAATACGGGAGATCTCTTATATGTTTGAGTGTAGTCTCATTTGCAACTTGTTTTTCCTTAGGAGAAATAATAGAGCAAATGAGGAGACATTGCAATGAGAAACTGTTGAGAAGTAGGAGTTACAATTGAGATATCAGTTTGAGGGTCAAAAAATAGGGCACTCCATAGCATTTCAAACTTTTATTTTATAAAACAAAGCAAAACAGTTGTACTTTAAAAATGGACTTTAAGCAATGGGAGCTTGCACAGTTGCACTTTAAAATGGACTTCAAGCAATGGAAGTATGTTAATGCCTTGATATGTTCAATGCAACTATTATGCAATAGTTGTTCAATGCAACTATTATGCTATTATATGTTCTTTTTATAATGTGTATTCTTATTTTTTTATTTTTTGTGAGTGTGTATGTGAGTATTATTTTTAAAAGCTGCACAAGCAAATTGCATTGTACGGACCAACTGCACAATGACAATTTAAGTCTATCTATAAATCATACAACATGGAGAAATTAACTAATAAACAATAACATAAACAAACTGAACTTGTGCCAAAGCGTGCCATACTGTGTACAATGGTGGATGAAAGCGTGGGCTGGTCAATCTGAGTCTTTTATCCTGGTGGTGGAACCAACCAAAGGGAGGAGGGAGAGAAGAGCAGAAAATAGAACATTGTTAGTTTGTGAGCCACTCAAAAATACAAAGTAAGACATTTGTTTGACCGTCTGCTTTCATAACTGTGGGAATTTTGATACAGCACAAAGATCAGACACACCTTATTAATCACTTAAACACAGAATGGGGGATGTGATAGCTACCACTCACATTTGCTATATGTTGCCCAATTGAAAAACAGATTGTATTGATATATTTGTCAAGCTTAAACAAGTGTGTTGAATTCCCTCACCTCATCTAGTGAGTAAACTGTATTGTCAGACTAGGATTAACCCCTATCCATTTTACCACTAGGCAAAACCTTGTTTTGGTTGGACTAAGCCTATTCAGTGTAAAAAAAAAATGGGCATCTGAAAATAGTTTAGTTCAGAGTCCTGATGTCAAAAAAAAAGTAATTTGGGCAATTTTTTTTTGTCATCTGGGAGCTGGCTCTATAGTCAGAACGCATAACAACTAAATGCAGCGTTGCCTTGTTTAGTTCTGATAGTGGGTTTCAACAGGAACATTTCTCCTGTGATCAGTGAGGTTTAAGTGATGAGTATTGCTGGAACATGTCACACAGTCTCATTGAAGGGCAAATCTGGTGTAAACTGATTCAAAGCCTTGTTGTTCGAGCTCACCAGGCACTGTCAAAGGACAAAGAACAATAAAATGTGTCATAACCTAGACAAGTTATGGACAAGAAAGTAAAGCTGACTCAATATGGCAAAAAAAAAGCCTTCGGTATCTTCTTTCCATTACAGGGTTTCCCCAGGTTTGACCACCCCAAATAAGACTTTTTTAAGACCACTTACATGAAAATTAAGACCTACATCACACCCATTATGCGGTTGTAAAACACCAGATCAAATCCATAATGACAATTAAAACAACACTTCCCCATGATGTGCTGTCCTCTCCTTTCGACTGATTATGTTGATTCATTGCTGCCGGTGCGAAAACCCAAAGTATTGTTTGCGCATATCCTAAGAAATTAGACTAGTGTAGTTGCCACGATACCAAAATTATTGTTTTCGATACCGATACCACATCAATAATAGCGATTTCGATACTTCTTCGATAATTCTTAAAAATGTATTTTTGATTTGGGGGCCCAGACCACCTTGACATCATCAGTAATATTGAATATAGTGTTATCATTCACACCAGTGGGCATCCTAGATTCTGCTTGACTCTTTCCACACACACGGAAAATTATGGCTTATTTCATATGTTTCTATTTCATATACCTTTGAATTCATATAAAGTGTACAGTTAATGTATAGTATTTTTTTAATCTGCATAATTACTATTAATCTGCTTAATTGCTAAACATATTTAGTCATTTGAATACTTAATATTTATTTTTAAACTATTACACCAAGGCAAATTTTAATGTGGTGTGTAGGCCTAGGTGTAATTGAGTGTTTGTCACTTTAAAAATATTGAGTAATTACTGTAGCCTTCAGTCTCACGGTTTTAGGCTAGTGCATAATAGTTGCACATAATGCATAAGGATATGTGGATGCAATTCATTGTTGTCTGTCATTAGATAAAATAAATGTAAATAAAAAACTATCAAGTTCATAGAAGGGATCATGTTCAATAATGATTTTAGCACTAATTACGAATGACATACATGACCTGAGCTAGCAGAATTAGTTAGCAAGGAGCTCTCTCCAGATGTAAAAGTTTGCAAAGGTTGCGCTGCCTATTTCTAAATGACATTAAACCCAATAGTAGACCTACGTACATCTCATAGCCTAGGTAGGTTATGAGAGGTGCAAGTGAGCAAATCAACTTGATATTAGCCTATTATTATGTGTTACCACAGAATCACTTAAAAGCTAAACTAGCAGCCATGTCTAGCTGTTTATGGCACGACAGCTAAGCATATGTGTGTGAGGAGAAAAGACGCACAGCCACAGGCTTGGGGAGGAGGCACTAGAAGCATGCCTTGTGCACACAAACAAGAACACGGTCATTCTTAAAAGTATTGATACTAATAAAATTAGGTATTGTGACAACTGCTAATAGCTATTGCAACACTTTTGTAGTATCGGTGCACCGTGCAACACTAAATTAGACGATCTCTGACGTTAATCAACCCCCTGTTGAATTTTTCACATTGTTGTTGTTTTTCCGAGCCTAGAAATCTAGATTTTACCTAAGCGGGCAAAATTAATTTGCTCAGCCTGTACCGTCTAGTATCAAACCATAGGGATTTCTATTGGCTGGCCTTGCGTGGGCGTCATCCAATCACAGCGCTCTATTTTGTTAGAGAGTCTTAAAGGGCTTAACAGGATGGCGACAGTCCTGCGACAGTGAACAACAAGGAAGGTGGCTATGGCAAACGAAGAGCGGTTGTTTGAATCGGCGTTGGCGTCAACTTTGGAGGAGTTGGACTTGTGCTTTTCTTTGAAAGTTGAGCAACACAATGCACTTAAGTCATTCCTTTCGAAGAAGGATGTATTTGCCGTTTTGCCGACAGGATATGGATATGGTCGTAGCGCTGGCTTATTGCATGCCTAGGCAGTTTGAAAGACAATTCTCTGCCCGCCCCTTGGATTAAGCGAGGTGAATGGCTCGATTCCAGACTATACATTTCAATGATATAGGATGGCCCGCCAGGCTAGTTTTTTCCCCCATTTCACCTTGCTTGCAGGCTAGTTTAATTAAAATTGAAGACCTTCGTTTAAAAAATTAAGACTTTGGCAACGGAATTTAAGACTTTTTCAGACCTTAATTAAGGAACATGACATTTAAGACCGTTTAAAGACTTTTTAAGACCCAGCGGCTACCCTGCATTATGTCAGGAATACCAAAAGTACTTCTATACGGCTCTGGGCTATACTTCCCTGTCCATAACTCAGAATTGGCTGTGCCACATTTTCTTTTTCCTATGAACAGCACACAGTGATTTCCAACAAGAGCTATGGATCAATTCATACCGGATTTGTCCTTTGAGTGCTTTAGGGTCAATCCGGTAAATCAAAGACAATGACTCAATATTACATCTAAATTAGCCCAAAACATTTAGCTCTGATCACTCAAGAGACACTGACAAATGTCAAGAACAAAAACAAAATACAGTATACACCAGGGGTATTCAATTAATCTTCAGCGAGGTCGTTCGCGGAAAATTTCCTCAAGCAAAAGGTCCGGACATCATAATGTTTAGGCTATATATACAGGCGGAGCCAGAGGGTGGCTCCGGGTGGCACAGGCCACCCTTGAGATTCGATTGGCCACCCCAAATCCTAGTCTCGATTGGCCATTAACATGGTGTAAGGTGGGACCTTTCTTGATGCACTTGCAGCAGTGTGAAGTGTCAGACGTCAGAAATGTAAGTGGCAAACACACTTGCCTTTATTGGCCTGCGGCACAATTGAACTGCGGAACGAAAGGTTTTCCTGATCAGGAAATACTCTTTAAAACGCAACTTTGTGTAAGCTTAACAAAAAAGCTTTAAAAAAAAAAAAAAAAACATTTATTTCACTTGTCTCTGGATTGAAGGCAGAATGTGGGCTGTTGCGCAAATAGATGAATGAGGGTCAGGAGATTCCGTTAACAAAAACCTAAAGTTTTGCCAACATTTTCTCCATTATTATCGTAAAATATGTCTCCATGCAGGGCTGGTTCTAACCTAGGCTAGGCTACTATATTTGGGTGGGCTGGTAGAAATTTTGAATGGGCAACATAGCAAAGCTGTCAAATTGGATCAAAACTAACATAAACACAAAACAAACACAAAACAATCAGTACTACCTAGCTTGAGTTGCTGCAGCCAACAGCCAGGGATAGGCAGTATATCTGATACATATATGTAAAATACAAAATAGTATGTTTTCATTTTTTTTCTTATTTAGTTGGGAAAAAATGGCATCATATTTTGTATCAAAATACTTTATAGGTTTGTAGTTTAAAAATAGTGCCAAATTATTTTGGTAAAACCAATAACCTACTTTTGGTGATGTGATTATAAAGTGCAAAACAATGAATGCAGCACTGGTGCTGACTTGTAATGTGACCAGAGTTGTTGTGATTTGCCTCATGCCACCCTTTGAATCAGTGCCTCATTAGTGCCACCCTTGTTAAAAATGTCTAGAATCGCCACTGTGTATATATAATATTAGGATGGATGGATGGAGCCTAGTTGTAGATAGATAGATAGATAGATACTTTATTGATCCCCAAGGGAAATTCAAGAAGATTGTAGGCCTAGGCCTAATGTTTAATGTGAAATAAAATAAGTAGCCTAAAGGCAATATTCGAAATGAGGAGAAATAAGGCAAGATAAAAAGAGTGATTGGGGAGAAAAACTGAGTAGCCTTGGCTATTTTAAAGATCTTAACGTGAACTTAAAATAAAATTTGAGCTGAGACAAGGCTGGTTCCTTGAACCCATTAATCAGCAAGTTTAATTTAATTTTTTTAGTTTTTTTTTATGTTGACCCGAAATCCTGGAAACCCAGGAACATCACGTTGTTGGGCAGTGAATGCATGTCGGCTTAACTAGATTGTGGTGGATCAATCGTATTGCCTTCTTAAATCGTAAAATATTCTGTGGTCTCAGTTCACTGTTGAATGGGCCTAGCCTACCCTATGCTTGCTCAATATGCTTTGTCTAGTAGAGGTGCTTCAAATTGGTGCTTTTAAAAATCGCCTGTCTCAGAATAGAAGAGGTCCAGGGCAATTCTGCGCAAAACTGTCACATCCATATTTAGCCTAGTTGGCGTTACAGACGTGACAGTTTTGCGTGGTATATAAAGCTCTGTTCTCGCTGTCTAGCTTCCTCCTCTTTGAGCAATCGATGATTTGAAAATAACTTACTTATCGTTAACTTAGATATCCATCTGATTGTTTCTCGTCCCGTCTCCTCTCCTCGCTCGTTTCAGTTTCTTCCCCATAGTAGGCTACTTTACTCACTGACTCGACTTTATCAGAATTCACAGATTTCACTGGCTGAGTAGCAGCAAGCGAAATGATGGTTCCTGAAGTAAATGCTGTTATCCTAACCAACAAAACATTTAGCATAACTTTGAAATCTTACGTTGAAAATCTAAATTAGGGCTATTATGGTCTGGGTCCGATAGGATCACGTCACAGTCCGACTCGGATCGCTGTCCGCCATTTGGTGATCCCTGGTATACACCATACAACAAATATTGTTGGTGAGTTAATCATTTTGGACATGTCATTTTTTTTTCTTTTGATGTATGTTCAGCCCATCTATAAAATATCTTCATAAAACCTAGTGGAAATTTCGCCTCTATCATTTCTATGACAATGTGATTTTGTAGCTTTAAGTAGCTACACAGTTTGATGTTAACTGTAAAAACTTCAAAGGTTGAATCATTTTAGTGCAATACAGGCCTACCCTTATAAAAAAGCCCACCAATAATGCTCACCACAATTGGATAATTTAAAAATAAGAAAAATTAATTCCCAGCTTCATGGATGTTTTTTGGAACCTCCAGCCCTCGTAATAAAAGCCTTCTTCTTGACTGCGGATTCACAGCGGCATATTATACATAATATTTGGCAGAACAACAACATAGCTATCTCTCTGTCTCCTCCATCCCTCACACACACATTGCCTACTGTACACCCTCCACACAACTGCATACTCACTCTGCCACTACATTGGGCCTATCGCGAGGGCTTTCACGGTTGCATATACCGATAAGCTATATAGCTGCGCGTTGTCCAGTCAGTAATAGGCTAGCATGGTATGGACTACTGGCACTTCGTAACAGCAACTCTGCGGACTCTCTCTCTCCCTCCCTTGAAACTGCTAAAACTTTGTTACCCCAAGTTGACCCCAGATACCGCGAGGATACGAGTTTGCGTTTATTTTAGGCTAGATTAGTGGAGAAATTTGCAGATTTTTACCTTGTGGATGTTGATATTGCCGAGTCTCTTGGATAGCAGCACTCGCGAGAGTTAAACTCCTAGCATCAACAATC